>NW_014542035.1:375081-388706 GCF_000741045.1 Vigna radiata var. radiata | reverse complement strand
GGTTCTTGTTCACTTTGTGACTCTCCACTCATACTTCTCTCTCTATATTGGGCTTGTTCATCCCTCAACATTTTCAACTCATTAGTGACCATGGCATTGTGTAACTCTCTTTGAATNTTTTCTTGCCCTATTTTCCTTTCAATCTCAGTGAGTTGATTGACAAGAGTTTGAAAACAAAATTGATCCTTAGGCTCCTCATTAATCCTAGGTGAATGTCTCCCAGACATTTTTATGAACTTATAAGTTTTCTTGAGGTAAAGACTAAGAGATTTCACTTGAGGACAATATTCCAGGTAAGAGAGGTGGACTATGTAAGTCGCTTAAGTACCAAGTCTTGCCTTTCCAAATATGTCCCTAGTTACTTACTAAGAGTCTTTAATTCAAAATCACTTCTAAATTCACTAAATATATGGAGACACAAGCTAACTCTAAGAACCAACCTAGACTCTAAAAACGGACTCTAATAATTCCTATGCGAATGTGGAAATTGAACAAAATTCATGGAAGGATATGGAAACTTGAAAGGAAAAAGAAAAGTAAAGGTGAGGTGTCTCCTAGGTGAGGCTTAGACGTTGGATCTAAGACACACTCACCGTCTACCAATTTTAAGGTGGTGAGACTTTTTAAGTCAAGTTAACAAATGAGGGAAGAACACTTATGAGCTCTTCCACATCATTTGCTTGAAATGGCCCTTTTACAAACCAAAGAACAAATTAACTTTTACAAGGAAAAATTATATGAAATGAAAAGGAAATGAATTGACAAAAGGAGTAATAGATGTATGCAGCTCTAGCTTCTCAGAAACAGTGAGTGAATTGCTTCAATTCACACTAATCTCTCAGCTGCAAAGTGAATGAAATCTGCTGTCAAACTGCTGCTGTATGCATCAGAGAATTCTGCTGCTATCTGGTGCAAAGAATTTCTGCTGCTGTTTGCAATTGTATCCTTATCCTTGAGCCAAGTTCATACACTTGTTTCTCAACAATTAACTTCCTTTTATGCTCCCTCTATGTGATTAGTATTCTGAACTATAAACATTAATTCAGCAAGGAAATAGTGTTACAGATCACACTCTGCCGTACTAATCAAAATGGACTACCAGTTTGCACTGTTGTCATTTTGTCAAACAGTTTCAGTGCAGGAAATTCAATCAATGACAAACTATCAATTAAAGTTATGAATAGAGGTAGCACTTCAAAAGGAACTTAAGATATGCTCTAAAGTGGGTTTTAAAAGCAATAATCGAAAGTATGCTGCAATGTATAGGATTTAATAGTGAATTCACAAAATTTAGCAAACTGTTTGATGAAATGACTCAAAGAAAAACAGAATTTTGCAGTTCAGACTTTGCTGTCACGGTTACAAACAGGATTGCGAGATTTAAAGCTTTTTACCTTTGATTGGAACAGTTCAAAGACAGTAATGAATATACAGAATTGATCCCAGCTTTTGCCAATCCCAAACAGTCAAATCAAAACACAACTCAATTTAAACTGTAGACCAAAACTGAAGGCATCATTTGTGATGGCTGGAAGATTGTGAAAACAGCAATGCCACTGAGATATTCTATGTTTATGACTTCCAGCAAGATTATATGATGCAAAGAATGATGTTCAACCAGTGATGNAGCCAAGAAACTATCTACAACAGAATTTCACTAAGACACTTCCAAGAAAATAGCCAATGAATGTGTGCTAGGTAGTGGAACCAAGCTTCTTTGGANATCTGACCATATGAACAGTAAATGCCAACTTTGATTCACTTAATACAGGTGTTTAATCAACCAATTCAATGTTAAACAACTGTATTAGGCTAATGACTGTTCTAGTTGGTGATTTTAAGCAAAATAAGGAAGTGACATGATGATTTTGCGCATCTGTGCAAGTTTGGCCAATAACTCAGTTTAGGCACATTTTAAATGACCAAACAAAGTTGAATGAATTTTAGATAACTCATCACTCCATGTAACATAAGATTGGTAGCCACAAAAACTGAATTAAATCAATGCAGAATTTAAACCAGCAACCAGAAAAAAAAAACAGAAACAGAAATAGATTTCAATGCAGATTTGGTGTAGATTCAACTACTTGGCACTGCTTTTTACTCGAATGATCAAAGCTGGATGAATTTCCATTGCTTTCTTGATCAACATAAAGTAAGCTAGTGCTTCACAGTTAAATTTTAAAGAGAAAAATGTAGCTAAACAGATTCAACAAACAGATTTGACAATTAAAAACAGCAACATTGTTGCACATGACTTAACATGACTGCAAATTGATGCAAAGCTAGAATGAGACTTCAAACAAGATAAGGCACCGATTAAAATGATAAGAAAGTGCTATGGAGTAGTGAATAACAGCAAACATTCACTTACACAGAAAAACAGAAAAGAAAATCAATCAAACAATACATACTTGAAGCAATGACAGTATGGAAATTGAATGACAGTTTGGAAGCAAGAAATTGGACTTATCTGAAACGTGAATCATCCAACCATAGCTCTGAATACCACTTGATACACCAGGCCTCGTTGCATTCTTGGAGATCCACGAGAGTTGAGTCTGGATGAGAGATTGAACCGGAGGAATGGCTTGAATCAGATGCAGCAGGGAAACAGATCTGT
The DNA here is from genome assembly GCF_000741045.1 of Vigna radiata var. radiata. Lineage (NCBI taxonomy): Eukaryota > Viridiplantae > Streptophyta > Magnoliopsida > Fabales > Fabaceae > Vigna > Vigna radiata. Next base: position 386,083 of record NW_014542035.1, on the reverse strand, counting down.
GACACAAGTGGAGTCCAGATCTGGATAGAGGAATTGGTGATAGTAATGCAGCGGATGGAGTGTTTAACAGAGGTGAACTGGACGGAGGCTAGCTTGAAGAGATGGTTACAACTCAGAAGGCTTCCATAAGAGGAAGAAAGTTGAAATGGAGAAACAAGCTATGAAGAGGACTTTCGGAGAATAGAATTGACAAGCAATTTCTGCAGAATTTCTTCATATATCCAAAAGTGCATACATGGTGCAGCCAAGGTGAGTTTAATAGACCCCTCACACTTTGGCATATGATGGAAAACGTGATTATCTAAGGTGGATCAGATTCCACGTGATGAAGCATGTGCTAAATGTGCCAAGTTTCTAGAAGCTAACATGTTTTACACGCCTACAAAATGTGTTGTTATTTCTAAAAATGAAATATTCCCAGTGCAGCCCCTATTATGCTATTTCCACCCCTGCATATGTATAAAGGTCTCTTTTACCCCTCTCCATGTTTTGGCAGCTTTATAGCATCTCCTTGATCTCCAATTTTCCACCCAAAGATAGCAAAAAGTACTGGACCTTTCGGAGAGTACTCTTGTTGTATTTTCTTGATCATTCCTCAAGTGATAGGACCTTGATGTGTCACCATGCCATCCCTTCGCGTATCACTTTAGCTACCCTAAGCTTTCAAGGGTATGCAATGTATTGGTGGACTGCCCTAGTTCAAGAAAGACTTAGACACCAAGATCCTCCAAGATCAAAGTAACACTTGTTCTCTCATTGTGGATAGTGGTTCGTGCTCTAACTATTGTAGCATTAGATTGGTTGAAAAATTAAATCTTGTTGTGCAACCCCATCCTAAACCTTATAATATACATTGGATCAATAAAGATGGGAATATCATAGTCAAGGATCAAGTCACAGTAACAATTTCCATTGGCAACTTTAAAAACAAAGTTTTATGTGATGTAGTTCCAATGGAAACTTGGCATGTGTTATTGGGAAGACCATGGCAATTTGATCATAAAACAATNCATCATGGTCTTACCAATACNATAACTGTGCATCATCATGAGAAGAAATTTGTACTTCATCCTCTTTCATCATCACAAGTGGCGGAGGATCAAGCACAAATGCGCCTTAAGAAGGAGAGGGATGAAAAAGAAAAAGAAAGAAAGTTGAAAGAAGAAATTCAAAGAAGAATAGAAATAGAGAGAAGAAAAAAGAGAAGAAGAGAAAAGAAAAAGAGAGGAAGAAGAGATAGAAGAAGAGAGAAGAAAAAGAGAGGAAGAAGAGAGAAAAGAAGAGAGAAGAAAAGAGGAAGAGAGAATAAAAGAAAAGGAAAGAAAAGACAANGAAGAAATGGAAGAAATTNAACAAAAGCAACTAAGAGCAATATCTCCTCCAACCACAATGGAATCAAAACTATTAAAGGGAGGTTTTCTATCCTTTCACTTTTATCCATTTATTTGTAAAATTCCAAAATCTTGCTTTTCTATCATAGAATTTGCCATGCCATCTTTCAAAATGCTAAAACTTTCAACACATGGCAATTCACAACTTGGGTCAGGGTTACTTTTATGGGTACCACTTACTCAAGATACAAATAAAATTTCCAAAGAGGAAAGGTTTCTTTATAGTCTTAAACTTGAAAATTTTAAAATTAAGAAACTTTCTTCTAAAATTGTTTTTCTAGATATTTTGTTGGGTCATACAAAACTAATTAGTGATATGTTCAATGTTTATTGTAGATGGATATTTGACCTAGGAGGTATTCTTGTGAAGTCAACAAAAGTAAGTCCTCCATCAAACCACTAGATTTGAGGACAAATTCTTTCCAAGGGGGAAGGGATGATATGCGGGGCCCAAGCCCATCAAAGAATCAAAGACCAATTACTAGAAGAATAAAGGTTACTAAGCGCACCTCCCCTTGTGCTAAATACACCATGGCAGTTTTCTTCACATTTAGCACATGTATTTAGTGCATTTCCGTATAGCTTCTAGATTCAACAATTTTCAACACATTTTGCACATGCTACCACGTGTATGATGATTCATGAACGATGGTAGCATGGAGCACCGTCTAAATCTAAGGAGATAGGCTATAAATCTCCTCTTCCATCTTCATGTAAAACACTTTTAGAACTTGAGAGAATTGTTAAGCTGATGAAATGTTTCCAGCCTTTTCTCCTCTGAAATTCAATCTCGTGCTTCTAACCCTTCCATCTAACTTCCTTCCAATGAAGGCTTTCCAAGTTAGTTCCATCCACCTAAAGCACATCAAGCACCTCACCATTCCATAGTCATTCACCTCTGTTGTTTCACTCTGTATTCCCCACCGTACATCTCTGCTGCCAACACTTCTACATATTTCCACCATTTCCCCTCTAGCTTCCTTCCAATGGAGAAGGCCGTCTTAGCTAGATTTGCTTCCCAATGATTCACTTCAGTCACTCTACTTATCATCACTGTAACCATCAGCTGCACACATTTGCTTCCTCTATTTTCTTCCGCTGCCGTCACCATCATTTTCCCAAAACTCACGGACCTGGATCTGGCATCAAGGAAGGTTGGTACCAATCCATGTGTACAAATGTTTTGCATCACCCTAGCCACATATACAACACATGAAAAACATGCATCATCTATAAGCATCTGCGAGGCACTAGGCATATGTCACTCTTCATTGGGTGTTGAGTTGGTCCGTAAGCCAAAACATGAAGCCTCATGTGTCTTGCATTGGGCGACCTTCTTACGCAGAGCAATCCATGGGCTACCAAATTAGCTTGATGTATAAGGTTTCTTTGTCTTTTAATGCTTCCTCCTTTAGTTCTTCTTGCATTCTCTTGATCATTCCTCTAGTAAGAGGTACATAGGCTGGCCTTATTCCATTATGAATTCACCAGATAAAAGGTTGAGATGGATCATCCTAAGTCGAAGGTCAAGATGGGATAACTATGTCAAATGTTGAAAGGGGTAGGTTTGAGTTCAAAGGTCTAGACGAGTAAACTGAGACTGAAAGTCGATTCGGTTAGGCCTAACCCATAGTAGATACGAGTAATCCCATGCTATATTTAAACTGAGTCATTTGGGCCCATTGTCAATTCGAGTCAGCATAGGTCAAAGGTTAAGATGAGTCATCTCTACTTAAAGGTTGAAATGAGCTAGTTAGGATCAAATGTCGAGACAAGTTGCTTGGTTAAAAGGTCGAAATGAGTCAACAAAACTGAGGTTTAAGCAGAATAAGCACATGTTAAAGTTCAAGCCAAGTTCTGTGAGCTAAAGTTTATTATTATAACTTATACTTCCAATAATATATTTAAAAATTTAATATTTTTGTTTAAAAAAAATAATGAGTATTGAGCCTAACTTAGAAGGCTTTCATAAATATTTTAGTCTTATGAATTTCTTTAATGGAAATCTTTTTGGTCTCGTAGCCTTTTTTTAGTTCCAAAGTTAGAGTCAAGTACTTGTGAACAAAACCAAATTGACATGTATAATTATTATATAAAAATTAATTAATAATTTAGTTTATATATTTATATCTTTGATTCATTTTGTTATTTATTTATTTTCTACTTAATCGAGTCCTAATTTTGTAAAATGAATTTATTAAGTTCCTATTTAAAAAAAGAAAGCTCATTTTGTGTTGTGTATCATTTCATTAAATTATTATTAACAACATTTGAAAATGTTTCGTGTGAAAATCAGTTAGAACCAAATTTTGGATATTTTCTAAATCTGGAAAGTTTTGTAAAGAGAATAATTTTCCAAGAATTATCTCCCAAGTACGAATAATTTTAAAGTTAGTTTTCCCTCCTAAGATTAGGAACACCAGCCAACTCGGATGTTATTATTGCAACACCGTCTATCATTTCAAAAATTAATATGTTCATAATTTCAAACACAATCATCCCATCCCGTTCAATAATGTTAAACCACACCAACAACGATTTATAAAAGGACAAGTTTATTATATAGTGTTTTTAGTAATGTGGATCTCAACAATACAACCCAAGGCCTATGAGCGTAAGACAATTTCCATGTAAGTTAAAACACGAATACTTTATTTTCTTCATGAATAATCCTATTAGCAACGTGACAGGTTATAGTTATGTTTTTTTAGTCTTCAGACTTTGTTTAATTAAATAAAACTTGTTTAATTTAATAAAACTTCGAAAGAGAAGAAAACATATATTTCAATGAAAAAATAATTAATTTATTCCCCGGGTTCCAAAAATAATAAGTATGCTTTTGAAATAATAATATGATTTCTTTTTCAAAATTTAAATATTATACATACATAAATGATTTTTTTTATATAAAAAATGGTTTCTTGATGCACTATCGTTTATTGCACACAGCGATAAAACAAAAGCAAAATGTTTTAACAACATAATAAAGCATTACCTAAGAGAATATAATATACACCCACAAGTTTGATTAAGCTCATCCTTAAGATTATTCATCGTCTTTTTATCTGATTTTGTTTTTCTGTATGCCTTTTCACACTGAATAGTGCCATATAATCAGATTCATAATCATTATAGTTATGACAAACTTGATCAACCTAGTTACCATCACTGCCCTCAAGAGAGAACAAAAGCTAAGAGAAAGTTCTTTGACCAATTTAATTAGTATCAGTGTAACTGATCTGTGTGTGTTTTTCTTTTTTTCAACAAGGAATGGCTTGAACATCATTAGTAATCCAACTGCTTCAACCATGTCAGGACAAAGAACATCATGTGTGTCCCTGCAAATGAACGTATAACAATAAGCTCCTAGTAATATAATGCAACTGGTAAAACAACCAATGCTCTTGATAACTATCATAATCATATTTAATGTAGCTATGGAAGAGTTTATGTACTGATCGTTCTACACCTACGGTCGGTCAATCCCATAAGAAGGAAATTCTAGGAAAACCATAAACTATGCAAATTGAAAGGTCGAACACTTATCTATGTGACAGTTCAATCAAAAGTTCGAACTTTTTGATTAACAAGATAAAAACATACTTAGATACTATTGGACAAAATTTGGATTAGTCCTAATTAAAAGTCTACTTCAAAACCTATAAATACGGAGGTAAGGTAAAGAAGTAGGTGGTAGTATTTATTGGACATTTAAGACTTAACTTTGATAGTCGATTGATAATTGAAAACTAACTTGAGCGTAAGAATGCCTTGGACAGGTACCTGTTAAGACTCCAACAAGTGTACCGAATCGTATCAAGTAATATAAATGGTAAGACCAAGTATCATTTTCCTTAGAGACTCACGGCCTAAACAGTCATGTGATTTTTTGATTAGTTAAGACTTGAGAACAAAATCTTTAGGTTTGTAATGTGAAAATTAAACATGAATGCAAGTGTTTGGTCAATTGACAAAAAGAATGCACAGGTGAATGGTTTGTAAAATATGAGATGATTATGTTGTTGAGGGTCTCCTATCCGCTCTCATGTATTTATGAATTTGTCTTCTTCATTAATGTTAATGTCACTTCCTAATTTACTTTAAACTTAATGTCTCGGTGAAGAAAGCCTATCCTTAATTACTACTTTACAACGTCTTGTCTCCCTATCAATTAATTCTGCATTACATACGCACAAAAGCATAAAGGCAACCAAAACTCATATCCCTATGTCTAGGTAATACTGCTTTTGGGAGAAATTCCCTAGATCTAGATTTCCCTGTATGTGTCCATATCAACAAAATCAATTATCATGCTATGAATGAGTTAAACAAAGCAATGCATAGAGTATAGAGGAAAAACCCGAACAATTAATGAATGAAGCATTTAATAATATAAACCAATTCAATACATGAGAGTTTAAAAGGATTACATCATTTTCCCAACAACAAATAGAGTTTAGTTCACCATTGACATGGTGAAACTAGATGAATAATGGAAAAGAATGAAAGATAAAACCCTAAAAGTTGAATATAAGAGCTTCTGCATCCAAATCTGCCTCCGAGAGGTGAAAGGAAGTGTTTCTGTGCCTCTTTCTCTCAAAAGATATCTTCTCTAGGTTGTCCAAATCATTAAATAGCTCGAAATAATTATAGAAAACACAGCCTAAGCCTAGTCTCATGTGCTCAACGCCCCACTTAGGGTGGCCAAGCGTGATTGCGATAGGATTCGCGCTCAGCGCCCCTAGAAGGGTGCCCAGGCGCAAAACAACACTAAATTCTACGCTCAACGCCCTTTTTCTACGCTCAACTTGACTTTTCTGCACTCTGGTTGACTTTTCTGCATTCTAGTTAACTTCTCTACACTTTGGTTGACTTTTCTGCATTCTGGTTGACTTTTTTGTACTCCAACTATTTGATACTTTAACTCTTCTCTCAATTTATTCCAATTGCCTACAAAATCAAGGGAATTTAGTGATAAAATTATCAAGTATAATCTCAACTCTCTTATTCTCACAACTTTAACAAAATCATGATTCCAAATTAGTTTTTAAGTCAAAAAGGGTGTTTTTAGTATCAAAATTAAGTATCAAATGACAGTGTTTTCACCTGTTATCACAACCCCAAACTTAGAACTTTGCATGTCCTCAAGCAAAAGAAAATGTAACTCAATTTTCAAACAATCAATACAATGGATTACCATACTTCAAAACTCTTTCTTCCAAGACAGGTAATCAATCTCAACTCATCATACAAATATCAGTCAAGATGTACAAATGCACTACTTAAATTAAGCTCAGTATAATGCTCGCATAACCACAGTCTTTTCAACAGATGCTATTATTATGATTGACCAATCAAGCAAGCATGGATGCAATCGTGTGTAAATGGAACTACTCTTCACCAAGGAAAGTGTTTCACGTAAGCACTCAAAAGTGTATCACTCAAGCACTCAAAAGTGTATCACTCAACTCAAAGGTGTATAGTGAGGTGTTGGTGTCTTTCACTCTATTATCACAATGTCACATAAATTAACTTTGCCTGTCATTTAACCATAACCAACTCACTCACAAACAAGTTATCATCAAAAGGGCTTTTCATGGCTTATAACTTGGCCAGGCTAAGAAGGAAATTGGTCTTTCTGGTCAACAAAATTCCTTAAGTTAAGAGAGACATTTATGAATTTATCATTCAAGAACAACTATCTTTCAAAAAGGTTTTTCAAAACATGCATAAGGTTCAAGGTTCAAAGGTTAAAAGAAATTGTTCTCTTTTCAGTGGGCAAAAATCATGTGAAGGCTAAAAGAATAAGTGATAACAAAATATGACCTTGATCATATGAAACCTGCAAGTAAGTAGTTCAATCACAGAAAATTTAGGCAAAGTAATTTATTCTTCCAAAGTAATAGCAATTATTCACAAGAAAAATCATAAGCCCAATTCTCACACAGGTAAACTCTCAAGTCCCAGAATTCAGAAAAACACCCTGCTCAGTATCTCAATCAAATTTTACCTCAAGCACCTATTTCATCCATTATGAGCCATCACCTATATATTATCACTGTTGAGATTGTTGACATCACAAACCCTATATCAATATGGTTTTTGATGATGACAACACAATGCTTCATAATAGTACACATGTTGTTTTACATGTTCTGTTCAGAACTTGTTGTTATATCTGTTGAACATGTTTTGATGTATTGTGATGTATATTCCTATGTTAATTGTGTGATACATACGTGGAACATGCCTGTATGACAATGTGGAATAAAATTTTTATGATAACAGTACATTCTAGAAGTGACAAACTCTTTTCGCAGGACATGGATACAAGTTTTTCTTCTACTAGGAGCATTGAAGAGATGCAACAATATTACTGGCAGCAACAACTCTCTTTATCAACAGAAACATGGGAGGATGAGAAACAACTCTGTCATCAGTTAGCTAATTTGACGGAACAAGTCAACAACATTAATGAAAAGTTCGAAATTTTTTTGATGAAGCACAATTCCAAGAGCTATGAAGTTACCTTCAGGAATTTGGAGACACAAATTGATTAGGTTGTTGATGAGGAGAAGATAGAGAGATAGGTAAAAAAGATAGAAGAGATAGAAACAGAAAAGGTTGTTGAGGAGAAAAAAATGGAGAAGATTGAGGAAGAAAAGATAGAGAGAGATATAGAGGAAGAAGAAACAGAAAAGTTGAGTATGGGAGAGAAAGATGAGGAGAGAGAAAAAGAAGTGGTTGAGAGGAAAGAAAAAAAGAGAAAATGTGTGAAAATAAAGAAAGAAAGAGAAAAGATAAAGAGAAAGGTGAGTGAGGATAAAAGTAAGAAAAAGAGGAAGAGAGGAAAGGAGAAAAAATCATATGAAAAACCCCTTCCTCATCAAAAAAGTATCATAGGAAGGAAAAGAAAGTCAAGTGCTTTATGGAGATCTTCAAGAAATTGGAGATTAAAGTTCCTATGGTTGAAACATGGAAACATGTGCTTGGTGTTCTCAACTTTATGAAGAAATTAAGCAGGAAGAAGAAAAAGAAAATAATATTAAGCAAGGGGAGTATCAACACCTACCGATGGGTGTTTGAACTCTACCGAGTCAAGCTAGTGACATAAAAAGAGCGCTTACTGGGAGGCACCCTAGTGATCCAAGAACAATATTTTTGTACTTTAAATTTTTAAATCTTGGTGATGTAATCATGAACAATTTTTAAATTTTTGTGTATTAGGTAGCATCTACTGAGGGATGCTAATGATTTAGGTACTCACTGATAGGTACAGGAAGGTACACCTACTGAAAGGTGTTGGAAAGATATGCACTTACTGATGAGTGCTAGACAGGTTTGGGTCAGGTTCGTGACGTTAAATAAGCGCTACCTGGGAGGCAACCTAGTTTATTATTTTCTTGATTTTAAACTCTGTTCTAGTGCATTGTATGTTTGAATGTTGCATTTGAAAGGGGAAAGGTACATAATTTAAGTTTTGAAAGATGAAATCTAGTGTTACAGGGCTAAAAACGTGAAGGGAAGAAAAGAAGAAAAAGAAAAATTTTAACGCTCACTGTTGAGCGGTCTATTGACCGCTGAGCGGTGACGACGCATACCTAGCTTAAAAGCTGAGCATTTTATTTTGGTGACATCTTTTCCTTCTGCGCATCAACTTGTTTTCAGCAGCTTCCCGTCATGGCCCGACCAATTCAAGGGCATGAGTTGTAGCTTTTCTTGGCTATTTCGGATTCAACCATCAGCACGACCCTTACCCAAGAGAACCCCAAGTTTAAGTTAATTCATTTCATTAGTAGAATGCTACAAGGCCCCAAGGAATGTTACTTCTTGATCGAGAAGGTGGCATTAGCCTTGCTGACACGTCCTCTTCGACCATATTTGTAAAGCGATCAGGTGGACGAGATATGATTGTCTATTTTATTTTTATTTTTTTTAAAGGTTAGAGGAGAAGAAACTTAGGATATTTTTGTATTTTGTCACATCACTTATTAAGTTTTTTTAATGATAAAATATAAGTTCATTGCTTCTTCTCATTTATTAGTTGTTTATTCCATTTTTGAAAAAGAAAAAAGGAATGTATTGTTTTGACTAGTTTCTCATTTGTTTTTACTATTATGTGTGAGCAAGGTTACAAGAAGATTACTTCTAACCATTGTGATTTTGTCAGGAAATTCTCTAAGAATGATTTCATTATCATGTTATTGTATGTTGGTGACATGCTTATTGTTGAGAAATATGTATGTAAAATTGTTAGGTTGAAGAAGCAACTGAACGAGTCATTTTCCATGAAAGACATGAGAGTTGCTAAGAAGATTCTTGATATGAGTATCACTCGTGATAGAAAATAGAAGAAATTTTGGCTATCACAAGAGCATTACATTCATAAGGTGTTGCAAAGATTCCAAATGGAAAATGCTAAAGTTTTAACTACTCCTCTTTCTACTCATTTTAGGTTGAGTGTTAAACAAAGTCCTTCAAATACAATTGAGAAGATAGATATGAGCAAAGTTCCTTACGCTTCTGTGTTGGGTAGTTTGATGTATGCAATGGTATGTACAAGACCTGATATTGCACATGTTGTTGGTACAGTTAGTAGATTTTTGTCAAATCCAGGTAGAGAACATTGTGTTGGAAAATAGGTAGGCTTCGTTTTTACACCAAGAGGGGGGTGAATTGGTGATGTTTCAAGAACAAAATCTTTTCGCAATCTTTAAAGGAAAGTATAAAGCTTTTTCATCTTTCTTGAAATGCAAGTAATGAAAATTTCTATGCAACGGAAATACGTAGTTGACTGCGTGAAAGATAGAGTCGACTGAAATAAAGACTGCATGGATAGAGAAAATCAAACACTAATTTTTATACTGGTTCGGCCAACAATGCCTACATCCAGTGTCCTTCTAATGAGTCAATATTTTCTTGACTTCACGTAGTTTATTGTGGTATAATAAATTAGGGAATTGTGCTTAATTGTCCGGTACTTTCCCTTTTTCCTAATTAGGCTTAATTTGATCGAAAATTCTTATTTTAGTTAATTTGAATTTTCTGAGCTGATTAATTGCATTTTTAGTTGCAGGGAAATATTGGAGATATCTTTTGGAGCATTAGGAACTTTAATTAGGATTTTGTGCATTGGGCCAATGTTGGCAAATTTTATGATGGGCCCAAACTTTGAGGGACATGTGGCACCAAACCCTAGGGTTTCTTAGAGGTGGACCCCACCATTTTAGGGTGTTGGACGACATTTTAGAGTGAAATTTCCGAGACACACTTTTGGAAACACTTCATACTACATTTTCATTTTGCTTTGCCTTGTATGAACTCTCTGTTGAAAGGATTTTTGTCGCCTAAAATCTCAACAAACCTTAAATTTCCCCACTAATGTAATATAGGGGTCAACCAAGGATCAATCCGTGGACTTGGTACTTATCAAGTTTAGAAATTGTAAAATTAAGCCTAATTAGTTATTTACTAAAAAAACTAGGTGGGGAAAAAAATATAAAATGAAATCTAAAGAAAGAAACTAAATGCAAATGCATGATTAAGCCCATCTAAATGATGTATGCAATAAAGGAAACTAATACCTAAGTAAACTAATGCGTAAAGGAAAA
>NW_014542035.1:373951-374371 GCF_000741045.1 Vigna radiata var. radiata | reverse complement strand
AAACATTAACATCTCAATTTAAAAAGAATAAACTGGTAAAAAAATAAAAAAATAAAGCCTAAAAAAATTGAAATTTTATTTTTAATTTTCTGAATATTTTTTCTAAGATAAAATTCCTAATTATTAAGAAAAACTATTTTATTTAACTAAAAATGGAAAATTAACAGTATTTTAACAAAAGCTCTAAAATTAAGAAAAAAATGCTAAACTAACCTAATTCTAGAAAATTAGAAACAAAAACAAACTAAAATTGACTTCTAAACACAAGAAAGGAGGGAAAAACTGAGAGTTATCACACCCCCACACTTAAGGAACTGCCCAGGATTCAACTTGCGCTATCGAGATGGGATAATTTCTACCGAGGTCAAGGGTGTCCGCATCATTTTAGATGATGACGTTTGGACAAATGTTGCTCAACTT
>NW_014542035.1:343048-372971 GCF_000741045.1 Vigna radiata var. radiata | reverse complement strand
AATAATCGATTATCACTTACAATAATCGATTATCACTTTTTGAATTTTCTATAACGGACTTGAATAATCGATTATCACTTACAATAATCGATTATTCATGGTAGTTGTAAGCTGACCTTTGGCATTCAGTGTGCTTAGCTATTTAAGTGAATTTTGAAAGCTTCAGAACTTAACATTTTGAGTAAACTGAGAAAGCTAGAACACTGAGTAGTCAGAGGAACATTCTTGAGAGCTTTTTGTTTATTGTGTTCCCTTGCCTGGTCTTGTGAAAGGAGAGGCTTACGTATCGTGTGCCGATAGTCGAAGCGGAATCTCTTCAAGTTGGCAGGGCTCTCTACCTGGTCTTNTGTAAGGAGAAGCACGTGAATCGTGTGTCGATTGCCGGTGCAGGTTCTCTTCAAGTTGGTAGAGTGGTTTCCTTCATTCTATTTTTGTACCTATTATTGTAATATGTTAAATCAATTTTTAGTGGAACTGTTAATCACTCTTTGTAGTGATTAACGACTGGACGTAGATTCTGTTGAATCGAACCAGTATAAAAATCCTTGTGTGTTTTTCTTTTGCCCTACACTCATTTTATTATTAACGCACGTTATCTGCTTGGTAAATTTTCTGAAAGAAAATTGTTTTTTATAAAAAGGCTAAATTCGTTCCAACTGTGACTTGTTACGCTTTACGCTCTCTGTGTTTTAATCCGCTGCGCTAAACTCTTTTAAAAATTAACCCTTCCGATACCAACAGAAAGGACTCTAAGTGACCATGCTCAACTTTTTAGTTTCATCTAGATCAAAAGGACTTTATTAGCTTGTAATGTCATGGTATGAAAGGTTAGAAAATACAAGGCTATATGGAAATAGAAACTGTGAAGAAGAGGAGAACCTAAACTAAGTGCATTGTCTTTGATAATTCGGCCAGTCCAATTTCTTTTCTTTCTCTCTGGTTTTCACACACTATCAGGTCTCATTTTTCTTTCAATTCTTTTGCATTATCTCTTTTTCCAGACCTGCTCTTTTCTCTTCTTTTTTTTCAACACCACCAGATTGCTCTTCTTATTTTTCTTTTCTTTTTCTTGGCCTTTCTTTTTCTCTTTTGCACTCACTAAGTTCCTAGATCCTTCATCCCTCTCACATGTCTCTACAGGTCAAGTATTTGGTGGGAAAATGGCTTGTAATGTATGGAAACAAAGAAAATGGCTAAGGCTCAAAATAAGATACAATGGTCAGAGAAACTGAAATGAGTAAAATAAATGGTTATGGATGGTAAGAAACAATGCCTAAATCATGTCTAGAGTCCACTAAGAGCAAGCTTTTCACAAAGAATCAATGCAAAATCAGAATGAAAATCAAGCATGCATGAAATCACACAAGAAAGAAAAAAATTGGCCCAAAATCTCTCCAGGTTAATAAATTGCCAAAACTGACTTGCTACCCTCTTATATGCAAAAAATGCTTAATTAAACTGAACTCAGATGCAAAAACCAAAGCTTTGACTACTTCTACTTGAATATAAAGCAAAAAAAACTACATCAACAGTTCTAATTAAGAGAAATAAAACTGAGAAATGAGTAAAATGAGCAAAGAATTGAGAAAGGAATGAAATAGAACTCAAAAAGAATGACCTAAACTATATACAACCTGTAAAAACCAAAACTGGACAGAATGCAACCTAAAAAGAACCTACAAACTAAAACAGATTCAAATCTAAAAGAAAGAGAGCCTAAAATAATCCTAACAGTAGCAATGAATGGAAAAGAACCTAGGAAGCTATTTATAAAAACCAAAAGAAAAACCTAGAAATTAAGATCTCATAACAGAACCTATAAGGGAAAAAAATGTGAAACAAATGCCTATTTACAAAAACTAAAACAGAATCATGAAAATGAAAAACACCTAAGACAATTGCTAATGCTAAAACAGAAATTAAAGAAGCTAAAACAGAATTTGAAATGAAAAGAATCTAATACAATATATGAAACAGAAAGCAAGAATAAAAGAAAATCCAACAAACAACTATGAATTCTAAAAACATAAAGTCTAGTCTACAACAGATTATAAAAGCATCAAAAACTAGGTATTTACAAGCTAAAACTAAGGATTTATAAAATAAAACAAAGTATGAATATTTACACTACCTATAAGCTAAGTACTTACCAATTCAAACAGACTAAAACTAAACAAAGTTCAACTCAGAAAAAAAAATTTATGCCTACTTTTACTACAAAACCCATACTAAAAGATGTATTTTAAAGTAACAACAGGTACTTAAATCTATACCTTCTCACCCCCACACTTAAGAGACAGATTCTCCTCAATGTGTGAGTGAGGAAGGTTCCTAAACAGTACAGGTATACATAGTTATTTACAGCACAGAAATCAAAATGGAAACAACATAGAAATCAAAATTATACAAAAAATGGAATTGTAAAAACACGGATTGAACAAGATATGTACATAACAGAATTAGAAAAAACACAAAAAACTAAAACTACAAAACTATCTAAGACAAAGGAACTCTTTCAAATTAGCCACAAATCAAAATTAATCTTTTTAATTTTTATATAAAAGAGCATATTTTCTATTCTACTATTTACTATACTATCTAAGACAAAGCAAGCTAATAGCAAAAATTTATCACTATAATAGAAAAGAAAGGTAGAGAAAGGGCTTATTGTTTTTGGTTTTGCTCCATGCGTTCTCTGCCTTATCATCATCAGCTCTTCATCAGCGGTTGACAACTGCTTTTGCACTCTCCAAGCACCTTGTTGTATTAACCACGACTCCTCATTTAATTTCTTCTGATTTTTCATGTTCCAGGTTCCTTGAGTCTTATTTAGATCATTCCCTGCCTCCACCAAGGCTGCCTCAGTGCCTGCAACTTCCTTCTCGTTGAACTCTACAAACTCAACAAATTCAGCAGCTGCATCATCCAAATTCTCATGGGAAATACTGTCAAGATCAGTGCCTAAATTGTCAACAGCAACAGGGATGTCAAAATGTTCTATAGAATATGTTGAATCAAGTTGATGAGGATGCACAAGGATATCAACAGCAGTATTAATGATGGGTTCAATGGATTCAATTTTCAGCAGATCAAAAGCATTAAAACCAATTTGAACCTCAGAGAACTCTATGGGAATGCTAAGTTCAGAATAAACCTGAGCTCTCTGATCATCAGCTGCCTCATCAGGGTCATTTCCATCCAACTTACACATTATGAACTCTTCTTTGGCACCTGCAAAACTGTTAGAAGCAGAACATATGGCATAATTTATTTCTTCACAAATTTTACAACCCCCCCAATGCATGTACAACCAGTGAGTTTTTCATTGCCTAGCTCCACAGAATCTAAGAACTCAGCAAACTCAAGTTCAATTTCTAATCCTAAGTTAGTACAAGCATTTTTAAAATCAGCCATATCAACTTTCACATCATAAAAAACTGCATATCTATCATCATACACATCAGATTCATCATCAAGCAGTGCATTTAAATCTGTGCAATCTTCAAAAACACTAGATGTAGGTATATGAACTTTCTCAATGGTAAATGCTGCATTTGTGATAAGAGAATGACCAAAGCACGGAGTAAAATCAACAACTTCTACAGGCACATCATGCACATGATCAAACACATTGAAATCAATTTTAGGCTCACATACATCAGCATAAAAATCCATTTCATAGTACTGAAGAACCAAAACATGGTTAGCAGCTTCCCTCATTTTTTTTCAAATACTCTTTAGACTTTCTGTAATCAGTTTGTACTTCAAGCATAGTAGGTTCAATTTTTACATAAGAAGTACAATCAATTTCACAATGAAGTTCAGTACTATCACCACCATAAAGTTCACATACAGATTCGGAATCAACAGATGCATCCATACAATCATCACTCATCAAAGAATTGGAATTATCATTAACAAAATTTAAAACAGAGTGTGAATCAGTGAAAGAAGGGTTAGAGTATACAGTTACAGAAGTAGTTGGACACTTTATCACTTGAAAATCTGGCGCAATAGCTAACAGTGGTGCTCCATTGGGTTTAGCCCCTTTTTCCTCTTCAGCTCTCCCTGTCAGCTTCTTGATGGTAGATACCAATTGAGCCACTTGATCAGTCATTTCTTGAAAATCTGATGATGGCAAATCTGGTTGTACTTGATCACATAATTGTGCCATGGCTGCAGCGACTGTAAATCTTCTTGCTTTGGCTCCTCATATTGGTTCCACGGTGGCTGCTCACAAACTGGATGAAAATATGATGGGGGTTGCTGCACGAAATTCTCAGGAAAAGACTCATAGAACAGGTCAAAAGCATGTGGTTGAGCATTATAAGGGAAAGAGAAATTATCAGAGCAGAAAAGTAACTCATGCTTACCCAGGGCTCACTGGAGAAAAACAATCACAACACTAAGATCTCTAGCACAAAATTCAAACAAAAATCTATGAAAGAAAAGAAAAACTATACAAAACTATATGAATGCAAGGCTAACTCTACACTCCTAAACATAAGTCGCCAAAGTCCCCGGCAACGGCGCCATTTGTTGAAAGGACTTTTGTCGCCTAAAATCTCAACAAACCTTAAATTTCCCCACTAATGTAATATAGGGGTCAACCAAGGATCAATCTGTGGACTTGGTACTTATCAAGTTTAGAAATTGTAAAATTAAGCCTAATTAGTTATTTACTAAAAAAACTAGGTGGGGAAAAAAAATATAAAATGAAATCTAAAGAAAGAAACTAAATGCAAATGCATGATTAAGCCCATCTAAATGATGTATGTAATAAAGGAAACTAATACCTAAGTAAACTAATGCGTAAAGGAAAAAAACAATGCATGACATCTAACCTATATTACTGTAACTATGAATGATACGACTAAAATATGCAATAGAGAGAACATAGTGATATATGTGATGAAAACAGAAACTGTATAGAAAATATGAATGCACTGATAAGGAAAGAATGATGTATGTATGAATGAAAGGAACAAAAATAATGCATGACTCCTAACCTGAAATGATAAGCTAATACAATCCAAAACCTTAAACATTATTAATGATAGAATCTAAAATCAAAAGAACAATTACTAAACTCAGAAATGAATATCAAATGAATATGGTCAATACAAGAATGGAACAGAAACTATAACAGTGCTGGAAATTTAAAGGTGCAAAGAGAAACATAAATCGAAACAGAAATGGGAAAAAGCAACTTTTATTAAAACTGGAAATCAAAAGTACAAATACCAGAAATCCCAGAGAGCTCAAAGTCTGTCACCCATTGATCATCCCCAAGAATTCTAGTGCAAAGCAAGTTCTTCTACTCTAAGAAAGCGGTAAAATCTAAAACTATAAGCAAAGAAATTGAAACCCAGAACCCAAAGCAAAGTCGAGAGCACACTGCCTGTGACCCAGTGCACGTACCTATTCTATTTTACAAAACTCCTTTATATAGGAGAAAACATAAACAAAAAAGATGAAAAGAGGGGGAAAGGGGGGAGAATCAGTTACAGCTAGATGCTTCTCGAAGATCCTTCAACGAAATCTGAATCATTCTTCAACTGTTCAAGCTCCTCCGGTCTGATTTACTTCCTGGGCTTGCTTCCTTGGGTTCGATTATACTTCTGTTAAGTGACGCTTGAACATTTGGGAGTTTTCTTCCTCTCACACGAGCAAGCCCTAACTTTTGGGTGCTCTCTTTTTTCCCGAATGAATGTGTGTTGCTCGAGCCCTCTACAAATGAGAATTAAGCTAGGAGACCCCTAAGGCATCAACAATGCAAAATGTTGCGTCCCACTTAAGCCCAGTGTAGGCAGCAGCCCAACTCTTGCCATCAGCCCAATTTATGGCAGCAACACCACTTCAGCGTAATTGTTCAATTCCTTTTTTTTTTATTCCTGTAAACATTAACATCTCAATTTAAAAAGAATAAACTGGTAAAAAAATAAAAAAATAAAGCCTAAAAAAATTGAAATTTTATTTTTAATTTTCTGAATATTTTTTCTAAGATAAAATTCCTAATTATTAAGAAAAACTATTTTATTTAACTAAAAATGGAAAATTAACCCTATTTTAACAAAAGCTCTAAAATTAAGAAAAAAAATGCTAAACTAACCTAATTCTAGAAATTAGAAACAAAAACAAACTAAAATTGACTTTTAAACACAAGAAATGAGGGAAAAACTGAGAGTTATCACTCTCTCATGGAGCTTTGGTGTGCCCTTTCATTTTTGAGCCAATGAATGAGCAAGATCATGTTTTTCTTCTTCTCTTGCTTGCAACAATGCTTATTCTTGCTTAATGGAATGGATATCTATCATTTCTCTTATATTTTCGTTTTGAAGGTTGAAGACTTGAGTTTGAAGCTTGTTCTTTGCATTTTCATGGTGTTTCCTTTGGTTGAATGAAGACCCATTTTACATTTTCGTCTCCTTTTGCTGCACTTTGGATGTTTATGTTCAAGTTTTCTTGGTTGGATGATGAAAATGAAGTTCTTGTTGAGTTTTGTAGTGAAGAAAGTTTGAGTTGGTGCATGGGTGTTTGATGCTTGAACCATTTTCTTCTCGTGCTTTTGTTTGATGGTTGGAAGCAATATTTTGAGCTGGAACATTGAGTTTTTTGATGATGGCTAGAAGGTTTTGCAAGGAAAGCTAGGGATTGGATTTTGATTTTCTCAAAAGTTTGAAGAAAAGTGAGTGTTGAGTTGATGTGTAGAAGTTAGACTTTGGGGTTTGTTGTTCTTGTAATTATTTGGAAATGAAAACTTGGTTTGTTGGGTGCATTCACGTTCATGATAGATGAAGAAAAGGTTTTGGATGTTTGTGTTGGTGGAGAAAACCGTTTAATGTTGAGAAGGGAGAGAGAAAATGGCACATTTAATTTTTTACCTTATTTGGGCAAGCACATGAGAGTCTCATTTTCATAGAAAGAATGTTTCCATTTTGGTCTTGTCTTTTGCTAGCAATTCTGCCGAGAATTACCTTGAGGAAGGGGAGCTCTTGTGTTTGTTTCATTCCCTTTGACTTTGCTTGTGTGGCACCTTGGTAGAAGCATTCAAAGCATCTTCATTTGGCTTTTGGTTATTGGAATCACGTTTCGCAACAAAGGAGGAGTATAGCTCGACAATTTTGTGTCTTGGTGTGGTGTCCAAACCTTTTTGCTTGATCGAGAGAGAGAAGCACGCTTTTCATGATAGCATAGGTAGCACATGTCTTTTCTTGGAGAATGAAGCACATGGGACAAAAAGACAACATAATGGATTGTTTATTGAAGGAAGAAAGTCAAATTAGAAGTTGGTTTGCT
Organism: Vigna radiata var. radiata; assembly: GCF_000741045.1. Taxonomy (NCBI): domain Eukaryota; kingdom Viridiplantae; phylum Streptophyta; class Magnoliopsida; order Fabales; family Fabaceae; genus Vigna; species Vigna radiata. Next base: position 365,672 of record NW_014542035.1, on the reverse strand, counting down.
TAGGACTCACGGCCATGAAGGTTTTCTTAGGCCATTTGCACTTTTAAATTCATTTGTTTGATGTATTTGGTCAAATGAAATGCGTAGAAAAAACATGTTTGATTATTCCCTTGTTTTAAATTAATTTACATAGTAGGATTAGTTGCTTTTTAGTTTCTCTAATTTAGTTTTGCATTTAACTTAATTTAACTTTGTTGGATAGTTGTTTGTCACAGTGTTGGTGTCTAGTATTTTAATTTATTTTAATGTTGTCTAATATGTTTGGTCTTGTTACTTTAATTATCATGATAGCTTAAATTAATTTGGTTGGTCATTAGCGATATTAGAATGTTTCCTTGAGATTTTTGGACTGTTACTGTGGTTGCTACTCTGACCTTGGTTAGTGTGAAACCTGTATTTGCACTTGCAATTGGGTATACGCTTAGTTGCCCAGTTGGTGTTACATCTTCGCTTAGTCGATATAACTGCATGGTGTAAATTGGATTTGACATTAACACTGCGTCCGCTTAGTTCGCTTTAATGAAAACTGGGTTAAACTTCGCTTAGTTGGTTAACTTTGTTGGATTAGAGGTTTGAGTAACTACTTTGTTGTGTTAATCTGTGATTGGAAGCATAGTGTTTGAGTTAATGCCTGACCGTTTTCATTCTGTCTTTGAAACCGTTTTACATTTCCGTTTTTACATCTGTGTTCTCATTCTGGTTGCATCCGTCTTTTGATTTTATTCATCCGGATTCACAAACCTTTCACAACCCTCCCACTTCGTGTTTGACCTAATTACTGAACCACATTTGGTCCTTCAGAGACGACCTAGGAGTCACTTCCTAGTCTATACTGCATTCTTTTATGCACATTAAATTTTGCTTGGGGTGCGACACCCATCACCTTCCAACCCCGGAAGCAAATGCACTATATAGGTTGCGGTTTTTACAAGAAGGAATTTATAGAAGACCTCACGTCAAAAATCTAAATCTCCTCTCTAACCCAAAACAAAAAAATAGATGCAATAACCAAAACCAGACTTGCAGCAAGAATCTCCTCTTTTGCAATCTGAACCCACGTCAAACAATCCTCCATGTGTAACCCCTGTATCACAACAAGTCAATTCCAACACTCTTCATAGGATGCCAAGCCTTAACACAGCAACCTTCACAGGATGTCAAGCCTTCACACAACTTAGTAGTCTTCACAGGATGCCAAGCCTTCAATGATCAATCAAGAAGCACCTTCTTTGTGCAGTTTCTGATCACACAATAAGTGCGTAAGCTTTCTCCCTTTGAATCTCTCTCAAGAAAGATCACCACTGTCTTCTCGGAGAATTCTTGGAGCTGTTAATTGTTGACTCACTGGCAAGTGTACCAGATCGTTCAAGTAATATAATTGGTAATACCCGATATCGTTCTTTCCAAGAGACTCGAAAGGCCTTATCGTTTGTGTGAATTGAGATCGTAAGACTTGTAAAGAAAAATTAATTGTTGTGGATGCAAAAACACAAAATAAACATGCTATGTGTTTGATTCAGTTGACAAGAAAAAAGCTATGGATGAATGGAGTTGTTGGGGGTTGACAATTTCATCTTATCTGCTCCCTCTTATCTACTCCTCTTGTTTAATGTACTTGATTATCTAATTGTTATGCAAACTTTCTTGGCCTACCCTTAACCCGATCCCTCGGCGAAAAGAGCCTATTACTAATTACTGGCTTGCTATCCCTAGCCTCCCCTAGCAACTAGCAACGCATTACCGAACATAAGCAAAAACAATTGATCGTCCTACCTCCATATCCCTAGGTGGTATTTCATTAATCAAGGAATTTCTCACCANTTCATGACAGTACTGTACGTTCCCGTATCAATAGAGACAAACAACAGTTATCGAATGAGTTAAACGATAAAAGCTTTAAGCGCAGATGAGAACCCAACAATTGATAATCAAAACATATGACAATCATATAAATAAACAAGAGTTTCAATAAAAGAGTTTCAAAAGATTACATTATTTCCCCCAACAACAAAAGGGTTTAGTTCACCATTGTCCTGGTGAACCTAGATGAAAATAATGGAAGAATGGAAGAGCAAACCCTAGATAGGATAAAAAGAAGCCTAAGCATCCAAGAGATCTTCTCCAAGGAGTGAAAATTAGGTTTGGCCGCCCTGTTCTGTCAAAAGAATGAGAATGAATGCGTAATAGGGCTATTTATAGTTGAGGAGCGTCACAGAAAACAGGCCCAAGCCCAGCAGACAACTGCTCGGCGTCACACTTATGCTGCCCGGCGGTTTGCCCATAATCGCGCCACTACCCGGCGCCAAGGGTCAACCGCCCGGCGGTTTGCCTCTAATCGCAAATTCGCCCAGCGTCCACGCCTGGTGCCACCTCCTCGCATTGGACCGCCCAGCGGTGAATTTTGCCACTGGGCGGTTCCTAGACTCTTCTTTTCTTCAGTTTTCTTCCTCTGTCCTAATATGCAATGATACAAAATTCAACAATCTCACAATATTATCTCAATTCAGATATTTGAAACAGATAAAAGCAGAGATAATAACAAATTATATATGATTTAAGCAATTTGTAGAAATAAAACCAAATTCCAAATATGATATATTGTTAACCCAGTTATACATAATTGAATGCTTTAATCATCAATCGAATGCATTGCTTCTCAAATGTTGAATTCCAATTGCAGCTTCCAAGGCAATGTCCTTCTTGCAAAAACTTTCAACAACCTTTTCTAGAGTAAGCATAATGGTTAAGCAAGAATTATAATCAAATAACAACATAAGTCAATATGTGAAAATGTATGACAAAATAAGCATAGTTGACTTCACTCAAGACATAGTCAAATCAATCAATCATTGTATCAGATATTATTCAAACAGATTAAAAGTAGTTAGATTGATTCAAAATATCTAATTTCATTTCCTTGAAGAAGATATTACAATGATAAGATCATACAAGGAAACCAAAAGAAAATTTAATTCTAGCCAAAAAAAACAAAGACATCTTATAACACTGGACAAAAGACGACAGAATATGACAATTCCTTCATTTCTTTATATGAGGTTGGAAAGAATCATTGAAGCTCTCATCAGAGGAAATTTCATTCGGATGTCTTATTCAATGATTCGTCATATTTACATAAGTACTTCCAGTACTATACTCAGCTTCTTCACCCATGAAATTCCATCCATTAACAGTTTTCACAATTCTCAGAGATACAGGAGAGTCAAGATCAAATGTATTTGTTGAACCCAACAAATGCTTCTGCTCATTTTCAACATCTACTCCTTGAAATTCCAATGTTTTGCTTACTAATATTGCATATGGAAGACACAATGATCTGTTTAGAGCAGCGAGTTTCATATGATTCTTCACAACTTCTAACTATTTTGTTGGAATATTATTCTTGATAGCATGAAGAAGATATATGTCTTCACTTGTCATCCGGTCAGTTTTAACTCTTCCTGGTAATATGATTCGAGCAAGAAGAAAAACCAAAATTTTTTCTTCTTTTCTTAGACCTTCATGTGCATAGAACCTTTCAATGCAATATCTTCTAGGAAATCTCAACCAGTCCTTATATACCTTCCTTTTGTTTAATGAGATATTGGTTTGAGCAGAGGATAAATGTGATAGCTCTCCTTTTGAAGGTAGATTTGTAGCCATATTCCACAGGAAGTCATCAATTACAATGTCCACTCCTTTTACCCTTAAACAAATGTTATCATCAATTATCCTCAGATTGTGGTAAAATACCATCATAAGGTCAGGGTACCACCATCCCTTTAGTTATACAAATATTGACAATCCTTATTTTTCTATCCATTCAGGAAACATGAATCCTTCATCTTCAAACAGACTCAGATTTATGTTCATAAGAGAAACAACAGTCTTTGTAGTTGCACCAAGGAATCTTTCACGAGTTGCATCATCACTAATCCAGCCAGTTGGATTAGGCATTCTGGATTCAAAGTCATTTGTTCTTACGTTTCTTGGTATGGAGTGACATGAGGATGCCGTGAGAGTTCACGAAACTTTCTTTCTCAATCAAAAGATAATGAAAGAGTGTTCACATAGATAATGGAGTGTTTAAAAAGAAAACGATACACGACAGTTTTAAACTCTCTGTTTTTTTTATTAAGTTCTAACGATCTTCAAAATCAAAAGTGTAAAATAGTTTCAGACAATAGTCGAATGTATTAAAAATGAAGTTGACTAAGAATCACGAAAATTATTTTCAAACAGTTTCAATCAATCAACCAATCAAGCATACAACACAAACAATCATATAGCAACAACCAATCAATATAAGCATGATGTAGCAGATAGATACAGTTTTACCAGTTGTAGATTCTGAATATTTTTTATGTGTTCCTTAGTTGATTCATTCTTGAGATCACTCTACATCAGCTGTGTATCCTGCAAAACAACTAAGTTTTGGTTGTTGGTACCCGTTTGACTTTGGGTCCATGATTGTTAATCCTTGTTACATGTTCCTTTGGTATCCAAACACATAATCCTTTTGGAACAGAACATTTCTGTAATAACATTTTCTAACAATATGACCAATACAATTGCAATAGAAACATGCATTTCTAGCAGGTTTATTTAAATCAGTAAATTTCCTAACCAATTCCTTGTCTATTAATAGCTCTGCCAGATGATTTTAAAACAACATCTAAATTGTCTCTACCTTGAGTAAACTTAGCTAGCGTGCTAGTCAAGTAATTTATCTTTTCAATATGAGCAGGACAATGTTCACAAGCTTTTTCTACCGTAACAGTTTTAATTTCAACATCCTTAGCAGATAACAAAGCTTCATTCAATTCTTTTTCTAATTTTTCATTGTCTGCAACAAGGTTGTTAATTCTATTATCAAAATCTCTTCTTTCAAAGCTTAATCGATTTACCTTGTATTGCAGTCACATAGCTTCAGCATGTAACTCTTTAAATGCATCTTGCAGTAGATCATACTTCACTTCTACTGGTTCATTTGATATATCTGCATCACTGTCATAGTCGTCCCATGTTACACTTGTCATATAGCACAAATTTGATTCCTCCTCTTGATCAGAATCTGAGTTCTCCCAAGCAATGTAGGCTCCTTTTCTTCTCGTATTTCTACCTTGAGAGAATCTTTTCTTTCCTTTTTGCTCTGGCTGTAAGTCAGGACAATCAGGCTTGATGTAACCTTCTTTTCCACATTCATAGCATTGGACAACATTTGTACTGAAGCTCTTCTTTTTGCTTTGACCTGCATAGTTAGACAATTAACTATCATTTTGCATAAGTCGACTAAACTTTCTTACCATCAAGGTCATCAGTTCTTTTTCGTCCATGTCTGCTTTTGTGATGTTCTTGCTTGAGGCTTTTAGAGCAATGGACTTCTTTTCTTCAATCTCCTCTTCATCCTTTAGTCTACCAAGTTCCAACTCGTGTTCCCGTAACTTGCCAAACAAGGTAGCCATAATAATTGTTGTAAGATCTTTGGATTCAGAGATTGCAGTGACTTTTGGTTGCCAATTCCTGTTCAGAATTTTCAAAATCTTGATGTTGATCTCCTCCTTATCAAACACTTTCCCAAGAGCCATGAGGTGATTTACAATGTGAGTGAATCGTTTATGCACATCATAGATGTTTTCTCCAACCTTGATTCTGAAAAATTCATACTCCTGTATCAAAGAATTCTTTCTGGCTCTCTTGACTTCATCCGTGCCTTCATGAGTTACCTTTAAGACATCCCACATTTCCTTTGCGTATTTGCATTGAGATATCTTGAAAAATTCATCAATTGCCAGTGCAGAGGCAATTATATTTCTAGCTTTAACATCATATTGAGCTTTTCTATTTTCATCAGCAGCCCACTCAATAAAGGGTTTTAAAATAGTTTCTTTATCAACAGTTTTTGTAGGCACATATGGACCATTTAAAGTGGCATCTAAAATTCCCTTACAAAAAGGATAGTTTTCGCCAGCAAACAAAGGTGGTCTGTTTGTTGAAGCACCTTCACCAAAAGTTTGAAAACAAGAAGTCATCCCCAGGTTTTATAGTCAAATAAGATAAAAGCAGAGTCGACCAAAATTTCAAATATCTTATGAAAGCTAGCTTTGGTGCCCATTTTTAGAAAACATGTAGGCTTCTTTTTTACACCAAGAGGTGGGGGGGGTGAATTGGTGATGTTTCAAAAACAAAATCTTTTCGCAATCTTTAAACGAAAGTATAAAGCTTTTTGATATTTCTTGAAATGCAAGTAATGAAAATTTCTATGCAGCGGATAACGTAGTTGACTGCATGAAAGATAGAGTCGACTGAAATAAAGAGTGCAGGGATAGAGAAAATCAAACACTAGTTTTTATACTGGTTCGGCCAACAATGACTACATCTAGTGTCCTTCCAACCCAGGAAGCAAATGCACTATATAGGTTGTGGTTTTTACAACAAGGAATTTATAGAAGACCTCACGTCAAAAATATAAATCTCCTCTCTAACCAAAACCAAAATATAGTTGCAATAACCAAAACCAGACTTGTAGCAAGAATCCCCTCTTCTGCAATCTGAACCCACGTCGAACAATCCTCAACGTGTAACCCCTGTATCACAATAGGTCAATTCCAACACTTTTCACAGGATGCCAAGCCTTAACACAATAGTCTTCACAGGATGCCAAGCCTTCACACAACGTAGCAGTCTTCACAGGATGCCAAGCCTTCAATGATCAATCAAGAAGCATCTTCTTTGTGCAGTTTCTGATCACACAGTAAGCGCGTAAGTTGTCTCCCTTTGAATCTCTCTCAAGAAAAATCACCATCGTCTTCTTAGAAAATTCTTGGAGCTGTTAACACAGAGAATTCAATCTGAAACAAGAAAGGAAAATTTTAGAGCGTCAAAAGTCTTTGAACAAATCGTGTTCAGCAAATTTATAGTTTTCTGTCAGTCAGATTGTTTCTCAGTCGAATTTACTACCAATGTAGTCGACTATATTATTATAGTGATAACAGACAGTCAACATAGTAGTTCTCAGTCAACGAAAATCAACACACATTTAATATAGTTGACCAAGTCATCAATGCTTAACTAACTTTTAAAAATATAGTCGTTGGAGTGCGCAAGCATAATAGAATTCCAAAACAGATCATTAATACAGTCGAATGTACACTGGGAAAAGTTGACTGACACATGGAAAAAGATTTTGAAATTCTTTTCAATTCAAAACATCATAGAGCACTGATTCTCAAAATCTATACAAAGGTTTTAGAATAGTCGAATCCATTACAGATGTATTCGACTAGACTAGAACTTCGTCACTCAATCATAAGTTTATAAAAGTGCTTGTGATTTTTCACTTTCCAAAATGTGCAGTAAAATATTTTTGATAAATCAGTTCGCATTGCACATACTCATATAAGCATGTTCCACAAATATATCACACAATTAACATAAGAACATACACCATAATATATCAAAACATGTTCAGCAGATATAACAATCAGTACAGTATAAGAACATGTAATGCACCAACATATGTACTGTCACTAATGGAAAAATAATATTTTATGACAGATCTATTATGACGGATAAACATAATTCATCATAATAAGATATATTATGACAGATTTATGAATATCAATTATAATATATAATGCAATGATAAATTTGTAAATAAATTGAAAACATGTTATGACGGAGTTTTAAACATCAATCATAATAGATAACACTTAAAATGTATTATAACGAAATTATAAACTAGTTGTTATAATTTTGATAATATACTATGACTGATTTTTAAAAATCAGTTATAATACCTTCCTAAATCTAATTTTCCCATCTCCCTATGCAATTTGAGTCCTATCGAAATTCTTTTCAAGTTCGCAGCAACCCTAATTTCTAAGACTTTGCACCCTCTCTTCTTCGTTCTTTTGAACGTTCATCACTATCTTCAACCATGCGGTTCTTCACATCGCCGGTCTCTAATTCTTCTCTTTCGTCGTTCATCATTTCTGGTGACCAATCCATCACTTCTCAAGTTCTTCTTCAGGTTTTTCTCTCGCCTCTACGTTAAATGAGGAAACCTAAACATTTTGATTTTCCCTGTCTCTTTCCTGATTCGAATATTGGACTACAGCAGACACTATTTGCGCCCAAGCTCACTTTTCCTTCCTTTCCTTCTTCCTCTTCTCTATTGCGTTAATTTCTACGGCTCCTTCGACTCCAATTTCATGGCGTTGCACTCCTCTTATTGCGATGTCTAGTTTCGCCGTGAGAGCTGATTCCAACCTCGAAGACAATGGTGAAATCACCGAAGATGTTCCTTCCGATAATGTTGACGACGTTTCGAAAGGCGAAACAGAACAACTTTCGGATTCTGAAAATTTCCCCAAAAAGCCAGAGTCAAGCTTGGAGTCGTTTTGGGGGTAAGTAGAGGTTCCATAAATTAGTTTGATTGTTTTAATTTCCAATTAGTTTTCCACACTCTGCACCTTTTTTATGCGTGTCTTGATGATTCTGGATCCATTTGGTATTTTTAAAAGTTTTAATCCCTGTGATGCTAGATTTTTCTTTTTATTTTGATTATGAAATATACAGCATTTTTTTGAACATATTAACATCAAATGTTGATTACTTTGAATTCCTGACGATGAGTTGAGCAATGTCCAATTAAAAATTAGTATTTATGAAGTTTTGATTGTAACTATTAATAACTTATTGTGAGTAGGAAGGGTTAGATGATATCGTAAGGTATGGCACAGAGGAGTTATTTGCTATGAAAATGATGAAGCAAGCAAGTCTAGCCAGATTCATTATGATGATGATGCTATAGACAGGTAATAAAAAGCTTTGATTCGTGGTGTATATTATGGTTAAATTTCTAAGAATTAGTTTCATTTTCCTCTTTATAATAAATTGCTGGATCGTGTTGGTTTGGATGGTGAAGATGAAGATGGATTTCTGAAGGCTTTTAAGGTTTACTCTATCATATAATTTTGCATATGCTTTTGTGCTCCCACTCTTTGTTCCATCTCAACTGTTGCACTTTCAAAAACTTTCAATGACAAACTTGGATACGTATATCTCATTTAAAAGAAATTGGTAGCAGTCTATGCCTTTATAAGTTTGCATAAATTTGTAGTTAGCTATGCTTTTGTGATCTTTCAATTAAAATCCTTTTGATAGAAATAGGCTCAAGAATTTCTATATTCCATAAATAACTTCCACTTGCGGAAAATAAGTGCTTATGAAACCTGATACTAAACAATAAATATCATCTATGTTTATTTTTATTGATGCTAATAACTGGTCTAATTAAAAAACACAACAATCTCATACATAAGTCATAACTGTCTTTTGTTGGAGGAGCATTCAACCTCTGTTACTTTCCACGTTCTCTTCATCTATAAATAATAGCTCAGAATCTCCTTGTCCCCATTCTTTCAGATTCTTTGCTTTATTGAATTAACATATTCTATGCTAAAGGTGGCAAATTTCGAATACATAGACGAAGTTAAGCCAGCAGAGGAGGTGCCACAAAAAGAATCAGAGGTGAATCAATCCTCTGCTGCCAATTTGAAGAAATTAGCTTACTGGGATGGCTTGTTGAAAAGAGGATATGAACAGTGTAGAATAGAAGAATTAGATGCCTTAGGCAAAGGGAAGCGAACCCGCACCAAATGGCTGGAAAGTCATGCACGAGTTTTTGCTGCTAACGAGTATTAATTGGAGCGAAGACCAGTTTTTGCTGCTAACAAGTATTCAATTGTTCTAATGCTGGTTTCGATTCTAAGGACTACACGCCTAAAATGAGAATAGATATTTATTGGTTATCCAATAACAACTTAGAAATGGGTAAAAGATAGGTCCAACAACTCTTTTAGCATAGACTCTGAGACAATTTCAGAAAGTAGACTTTTAAGCTTAAGTTAACCTCAACAAACCAGAATGAAATATGGAGTTTATATTCATTTATATAAAATAATTTGGTCATATCTCTCACAATGGAATTTTTACCATTACAAATGTGTTCATTTTTGTTTCTTATTTTAGTTGTGTATTTAAGGTTGTATCTTGTTGATGATTTTCCCAATTCCCCTATGATTTCTCTCTAGGGGGAAGGTTGTAGTAACTGGGGAGATCTAAGCTCCGATGATGAAAATTATGAAGCGGATCATAGTGAAGATGATTCAAATTCATTCGAGACTCCTACTCCTAATAGAAGGGGAAAGAAAATTCGTGGTACATATCAGTATTTACTTTTTCAGTATTGATTGTTAACAGTGATGGAATTTCAATACTGTCTTAGACTGTGATGTTAATTTTCTTTTACTCATTTACAGCAGGGATCCCAGAGCCACTTCCTTTAATGGAAGGTCAAGGAAAATCGTTGAAAGTACTTGGCTTTAGTCAAAATCAAAGGGCTGATTTTCTTTAAATTTTAATGAGGTTATGATTGTTGGTTATGGTCATGTACAGTCTCTTTTAACCTTGTTTCATACAAATATTTGTTGTTAATCTGATTTGGCAAATCAATTACAGGTTTGGGGTTGGTGATTATGATTGGAAACAGTTTGCTCCCAGGATGAAACACAAGAGTTATGAAGAAATCACGGAGTATTAATCTGACATTTTCCATTTACTTTTTGCATTATTTAATGCTTTGCTTGTTTTTAATGTTATTGATCTTGAAGCTTTTATTGTATCCGTTTTTTCTTTGTGGGGGGAATTATATGACAATCGAACCCATATGAATACTAAAATTCTGGCATTTAATGATAAGAATATTGTGTATATGTATACTCAGGTAACAAAATAACCGTAACATGATAGTATTGCTTACTAGTTGATTGCGTAAGTTTTATTTTTTTTTATAATCTTATTACTTTTCACATATTTGAACATTATTTGATAATCTATTTATTGTCTTTATATATTCTTCATTACTTGTCTATAAATACTCATACCTTTTGAACAGGTATGGCAAACTTCTTGTCTCATATTGCAGAAGATATTATTGATTCACCAACATTCACATGTACTAGATTCTTATTCCTCTGATATTTTGTCAGTTTCTTTCGTATTCTCCCGTGTGCTTTCAGTTTACTTATTTTACCTCTTTGCTCGTTAGATTTCATGGGAAAATTAAGAGTTTTGTGAAATCTTTGATATTTGATATATGTTAAGTTCTTACAAAGTTGTTTTGCCACTTCTGACTATGATATACTTGTAAGGATTGCACTTCTGACTATGATATCAGATAAAGTAAGTTCTTTCTTTATTTTTTTTCGGATTCTAAGCTTTTTATTGCTTGTATTTAACATAGTCCAAATGAGAAACAATCCAAACCATGGAATTGAATGCTCTTATGCTAATGAAGTTAATCTCCTTTCTGTTCTTGATGCTTTTGTTTGTATTTTCAGGCATATAGGTTCAGGAATTACTAGAAAGATATTGATCAAATACCTACGTGCCTTTAATTGCTTTAAAATTCTATAATATTTAAATGTTAGTAAATTGTAGAAACTTGACTACAATGTAGTGTAGGTTAATATTATATTTGGATTAAATTATGTATTAAATATTATTACACAATTTAATGTTTGAAATGGATTTCATTATGTTAGTTTAATTGAATATGTTCATCTCTTATATTGATTATAAATTGATTGATAAGATTATAACATAGGAAATTAATCGTAAATTGAATGAATATGTCAAATGTAATAATGAATTTTTTTTTGTATAAAACAAGTTTTTATGATAGGTGAACAATGTATGTAATAAAAGATTATTTCTGAAAAGTATATATTATGATAGGTGAACAATTGCATGTCATAATATGTTCTACATATTATGATAGGTGAAAGAATCATCGTCATAAAATATTACATATTATGATAGGTAAAGTCGCTATATTATGATGGATAAGTGAAAATCTGTCATAATACACTGGATCTATTATGATAGGTGATAGAAAGTCCGTCATAATACACGGGACCTATTATGATGGACTTTTCTGTCCGTCATAAAATGCACAGGACCTATTATGATGCCTAGAACTATGATGCCAAGTTATCCGTCATAATAGGTCATTTTTACCCGTCATAAAAAACAATTTTTTCACTAGTGTGTTATTAAGCATAGTGTTTTCATCATCAAAAACTAGATTGATATAGAGTTTGTGTTGTCAACAATTTCAACACATTGGAATGCTATTAAATGGATTTTAAGGTATCTTCGTCGTACTAGTTGTTTGAGGCTTTGTTTTGGAGGTGATAAGCCTACTTTAGTGGGTTGGCTAGAGACATATATGGTTACTTAGATTCATATTGGAGACTTTTTTTGTACCATATTATTGATCATAATGAATTTTTCTTTGGTCTGGACGACTCGTGGTTACTAGCCTTACATTGAAGGGTTTTTAACGTTAAAAATTGTTAGTGTTTCTTTGTGCTTTGGATTCTGTTTTTGTTCTCTTTGTTTGGTGCTACTCGCAGATTCTTGCAAGAAGGGAGATTTATTTTCTGTTACATTATTACTCTTTGTTAAGTTGTTATTGTTCTTTCCTTTTTCCCATCACCTTTTGCAAAATATTCCTAAAAAAACTACTAATCACTTGACACCTTATTCTACATGATTGGGGTTGGTAATGAAACCTATGATGTCATTGAATTTTTTCTAGTATAGTTCACCACACTAAACATTGTACCTGTTTAGGTACCATTAGAGATGGCAAATGAACTCCTTGTAAGTATTGTTCAAAATCGTTTGCATTTTGATGAGGAATCCCAATATTGACTAGGTACGAGTATGGATATGGATAATAACCGATTTTTTCAATAGGATATGAGGATGGAAATGGGTAAGTACATACCCGCCCCATCTCAATTCTGATACTTATTCTAAAATCTATCTTTAAATTACTAAAATATTTATAGTTTATCAGGTATAGTTTATCAGGTAACGTAACATACATAATATTTATCCTATCTTATAATTATTCGGTTTGTTTTATATTTACAAAATTCACTTGTATTTTCATGGTAATTTTTCTCTTATCACGACCTTGATTACACTTTTTTTTGTTTGGTTATATTCAAATAGTGAATAAAATAGATTTTAAGTCATACATTTGATTATTTGTACTCCTTAATATTTTTATTTATTGTTTATCTTTTTTTCATATAAAAAAGTTTAACTCTTTATTTTAAGTGTTCGATCATGTAAGTCGTTCGTTTACTAGGTGATGTAGTCCAACACATTTTTACATTTGAATGTAAATAAAGTTTTTAGTAAATAAAGTTTTATTATTTGTCATGTAATTTTTTTTTTTAATCAAAAAGAGAATTTTGAAATAATTATATCTTTTCTTTAAGTTTTTACATTATAAATAGATCAATTTAAGTATTTTTACTCTTTAAAATGTTTTTGTATAAAAATTCTTTTTAGGAATATCAAATTAAATCTTAAACTGTTATATTTTTTATAACCAATTTGACGTATTCCACTATAAATATAATATTTAATAGACCCGAAAAGTCTATTTTAACATAACAATACAATATACACTTAACCACTCCACCAACTTAAGAAAAGATACATTGACCACCTCCGCAAATAATTTTAACATATCCAAATAACCAAACAATAATATCGTATAACATAAACTCACAAGTTTTAACATATCCTAAAGATTGTTCCTTTTTTTTATCTGATTTTGTTTTTCTGTATGCCTTATTCCATTGAATAGGTGCCATCAAATCAGATTCATAATCATTAGTCCCAATTATGACAAATTTGATGAACCTAGTCACCATCACTGCCCTCAAGAGAGAACAAAAGCTAAGAGAAAGTTCTTCGGCCAATTTGATTGTATCAGTGTAACTGATCCGTGTGTTTTTTCTTTTTTTCAACAAGGAATGGTTTGAACATCATTAGTAATCCAACTGCTTCAACCATGTTCAGGACAAAAAACATCATGTGTGTCCCTGCAAATAAATGTACAACATTAAGCTCCTAGTAATATAATGCAACTGGTAAAAGGACCAATACTCTTATAACTATCTTTACATCATATTAAGTGTAGCCATAGAATAGTTTCCAATAAAACAGAGGTAAAGTTTAGGCAAAGAATTCACATTTGATTTGGTCAGAAATTTCCATTTTGCATTGTTCTTCATCACCATTAAATTAATAGAAATGTAATATCTGACCTTTGTTAGCACACAGATTAAAAGTAACAGATTTTATGCTTTTCACATTTAAAGTTACAAAAAGACTGTTCCCACATGTTAGATATGAAAGAAAAACCAGAACAAATAAATTAGTTGATCATCACACTTGGGAGGAATGAAGCATTCGTCCGCTTCTGTGACCAAGTTAATCTGAATGCATCATATCAGAAAATTAGAGATTGAAAGTATATGGATAAAAACAAAACTCTGCTAATGAAATAATATTCAACTGTTGAAAGTGGTAGTGCACAGCCAACCCACAAAAGACTAGCAATTTTGGAATGGTTCTTTCAATCATAGGAAAACTTACACTGAACCACCTACAGCAGGGCCAATAGCAGTGAATAGAGACATGCCTGTCATAGCAATTCCATTAGCTGCACCTCTTTGGTGTTGTTCCTGTTTCCCAAATCAACATGTTAGATATCTGCTCTCGAAAATTTTATAGAATTAGAAGACATAATTATCCAAAAATTTACCACTGCTCGGTTTTGTAGAAGGATCAAACCGGTGGTAATGGTGATCTAAATCCGAAAAATATGAATACAATAAGTCAAATTTGTAGCATACAGAAACAATTCCGAATCAAGTAAACTGATTTACTGGGTCTGCTATATTCCAGTTCTCAAACTCGCTTATAAATGATTACAGAGGTGCACTTACAGACAGAATATTCCTTAGGATTGAAAGAATACTTAGCACTATGTATAGTGCTAAGCCTGACAAAAATGCTATGAAAGGGTAACTTTGCAAAAGAGGGATGGTTAATATCTGCGTATGGAAGCAAAGTAATAGGACATATTTCAAATAACAAAAAGTGAAATAAAATAATTGCCTGAATCAGATGAAAACTCACAGATGAGACGCGGGCAACTGAAATAGGTCCAGTAGCTTTTTCCACAGATGGATATATGCCAATTTGGTAAATGATAAGTGAAAGACCTGAACATTTGAGAAGTCATTGAATAACATCTGTTATGCAATACGAATATACAGTTCAACTCTATGTAAGTATTTTCACATTTTTGTATCGGTCAAACCCAAAGTACATCTTTTATATGAAAAATAGAATAGAAGTTACCAAGAAGTGGACTTTAAATCCAACTCAACCTTATAAAGGTTGAAACATACCTATCTTGTCTGAGGAATAGATATTAATGAATGGTCTAATAACAACATAATAAGAGTGGAACAATAAATCCAAGAAACATTTTTCTATCATAGTTTGTATTCCAAGAGTTTGTATTTCCGTCCATCTCTCACTAAATATTTTCCTAGTATATATTTGCATTTAATATAAATAACCCTATATATAAATATCTCCCCATATATTATTGTACCATATATCCTTAATTCTGAATATCTTATATCGAATATTTCCTTGGAATATATATTTATTTACTCTAATTAACTTATACTATATTTGTTTACTTTAATTAACTTATATTGAATATCCTCCCACTTTATACCCTAACATATACATATATATATATATATATATATATATATATATATGTATATATATTTTGTTGGAAGTTCTACATCAACTTGTAAAGTTGAATTTAATTTAAAATTGAATTCTTAGAATTTAGGGTTAAGGATATGCTTTTGAGTTGTTAGTTTTCTAAGAGGGGTTATGCTCTCAGGTAACTGACGGAGATCCTGCTCCCCGTTTCTAGAAACAATTGACGGAGGTTATGTTTCCAATTATTGTTTACTTTTGTTTATTCAGATATTACCATCAATAAAAGGTATTCATTCTTTAATTTCATTCTTTCATTATTCTTTTGCTTGTTTTGAATGAGTGAGAGGTTGATTTCGTTACGTCCCGCACTAAAATATATATATATATATATATATATATATATATATATATATATATATATATATATATATATATGTATATATATGCCTGAAAAATAATCTTTACCATATATTAAAAAAAGATATGATACTTGAGATGGCTATAATATTTATACTTATGTGAAGTTTGTGAACCCAAGTCAGTAAAATTAAGCAAGACCAATAGTAATTAGAATGTTTTGTTTGTTGCAGAGATGCACCTGATATTGAAAGAACATTACCGACATCACCAGTAGTAAAGTTTAAACCCCCAAGCCTTTGAGGACTAACAGCCCATAACGAGAAAACCTAAAGAAACCAGGAATCCAAACAAGATATATAAGGACATGCATAGAAATCTTTTAACCTCATTGATTATATTATACCTCTAGATAAGCAACTTCAAGAAGTGAGAAAATGCAATATGAAATGATAGATGACATTAATGGCCAATTAAGGAAGAGGTTTTCGTTCTTTTGGATCTTTTCAATGCCACCACCACTGCTTCCATTTTCTAAAGCTTTTGAATCATCTATGGATTCATCACTACAATTGTGCTTGTGGAGTGTTTCCTGCACGTATTTTAACAACTATATTGTTTCAGTAGACGAACTAAAAGGGTATAGGCAGCAAAGAAAAAGTGCAGATAAGCTGAGAAAGGCATACACAAGAAGCATTATTCATGATAAAATGTCATCCTTAAAATGTTAAAATAACATGCACCATACATAATAAAGAGGATAACAAAATGTTTAGTCAATGAAAACATAGGGATTGTAAGATACATACTGGAATCCAGATGCAGCCAATAGCTACTACAAATGCAAGTGCTGATATTACAAAGCTGGGTAACAAGTATGGGAACCTGCACAATGATTCATATGTTTGGGAAAATGAAAATCAGCACATCATTATTAAATGATAAAAGGGTAGAAAGAAAAAGGAGAGATGAAAATTGAATCCAAAATACTACTTACGTATCCCAAAAGGAATCCTTTGGAAATATTTGAGGGTACTTTTCTACTGACTACAATTAAATTTTTCCAAAGTATTAGAAAATGACAGATGAATTACATCAAGGGTTTCTGTTCCTCAACTAAATACCGAATTTGAGGTGTCAATTAGAAACTATATGTAGTACCTGAGACAAATAGCCTCCCAGTGCTGGACCAATAACTAAACCTACGCCCCAAGCTGAACTTACCTAAACCCAAATCACAAATTCAATTACTAATGTGGAAAATCAGTTCTAAGAACTAGGTAGAATAGCTGGTGAAGCTTACTGTTGCGAGTCCAAGAGCTTGGTGTTCTTCTCGAAGAAGTTCAGTAGTATAGGCCTGTAGAATAAATAAGTTAGAAAAATAGATATACTAATGGAAATTTGAATGTGATTGAACAATCTAAATGTTCACAAATTCAAAATTGGTATCCAAGTACTTATGGATGAAATATGAAATTGGTAACTGTTTGGAGTGAAAAATACGATACCTTCACTGGTCCAATCAAACAATTTAAACTTCCCAGAAAAAACCTCACGATAACAGCCACCCAAAAACTTGTGCTAAGGGCAAATAGTATGTTGAAAATGACGCTGAAATCAAGTAAGCATTGATGATTATTGGAAACGTCAAAGCAAAACATAAAGAAAGCATGCAATTCTTTAACTTATATACTTACACTGAAACAATTGATATAATTATAACAGGTTTTCATCCAATGCGATCAGCTATAGTTCCCCAAAATAAAGATGTCAAACATCTTCCAAGCATGTATACAGAACCTGCAACATTTTGTATGATTCAGACATCACAAATAAATAGCATACAAGAATTGAAGAGTTCAAAAAGTGAAAATACTAGAAGTAATCTTACCCACATAACCAGCGTAAAAACTAACATCAGCTTCTGTTTTTGCAATATTAAAATCCCTTACCTGAAAATAAATTTTAAATCATTGAGGACATGTGCACCAGCATAAAGTTAATCATTAATCAGTTTTATTTTCTGAGTAACTCATAACAAATAACAAAACAGGAGGAAGAACAATAACCAATTAAAAATTGACTTTTGGGGCATTTAACAGTTGCATTTATCTGTCTTTAACAGTTCTAATTAATGAGTCAGAATTACTTCTAAATTATGTTGATTTAACATTATGTAGTTGGTGAGAGTTAAACTCATTCTATTTCTGTCTAAATTAATAACCTCCTATTCAACATAGCTTAAAGGCACCCTTTTCAACAACCGACAAACACAACTAAGAGAATAGTTGTTGTAACAAAGATTTAAAAGAAAAATTATGTAACCAATTATTTTTATATATAAAACTACTGAAACAATGACTTGATAACTATGTATTCAGACAACTTCCAACAATGTTGCAAAACCATAGTTTACATCGAGTGAAAATGTTAGAGTAAACCCTTTAAACTCACCATGAAATAAACGAATGGAAAGAGAGATGATATTGGCAATGCTGTACAGAACAGAAGAAAGTGACATCAGCAACTGATTCAGGATGACTAAAAATGACTGCATCAGAAACACCGATTTTCATTCAAAACACTAAAATCAAAAGTCACATAAATGGTATTAATATATTGAAACTCAAAATTACTTATGATGGTAAGGAATTAGCTCAGAAAATCTACTACAAATGCGTCTAATAGAATGGCAGGAAACGACAACGGATAAATCCTCAAAACCCGTTTTTTTCTTTTTACCGATCTAGACATATTTTTGGACATAAATAGTCAAATTTAAAGAAGTCGTGTCACACGACATCCGCAGCATTAAAAATGAAAGTCATAAGTAAAAGTCATCAGCCGTTGAATGACTCTCATGTGATATGTGATGTAATCAATTACAATAAATATATATATATATATATATATATATATATAAAATTGATTACATTTATTATAAAAATTCATACTCGCACTATATTTCATATTAATACAAAGAGTCCCTTAAAGTATGATACAATTTGGAGTATGACAGGTCAAGATTTGATATACTTTAACCGAAATTTGTTCGAGCTATGTCAAACTTTGAGCGAGCTGTACCAGAATTTGGTTAATCTGTATCATATCTTGATCAGGTTGTTTGTGTTAATATGTAGTGTGATACGAATTTGATTTTTTTTAATGAATTTAATGGATTACGTATGCATTGTAGTTGACGACTTTCACTTTTTAAATCTGTTAGCGAAAGTCGTGTGGGACACATTTTTTCCAATTTCTCTATTTTCTTAATTTATTTCTGCATTGAAAACTCAAACACCTGACAAATCACCTAAACATTTTCACCAATATTTTTCATCCCACAAAATAAGAGAAAAAAAAATACTTTAACAAATTTTACACAGTATTTTCACTCTTTCATTAAAAAAAAAAAAAAAAAAAAAAAAACAAACAAACTTGCGAAATGCATGTAGATACCTACCATTCTCCATAAAATATATCTGAACGTTCAAGAGAAAGATCAACCACTCACCCTACGAGTTGACCTTTTTCCTGATTTTCTTCAAGGAAAGAAAAACAATGAACTGAATTTTTTAGTATGTGTATGAGTTGCGCTACAAGATTTGAGAGACTACAAGTTCTAACAAGAAAAAAGACAATAACTTGAAAAAGAAAGAACCTTTACTGATAGCAAAATACATTGCAGTTACTATATACACAAAGTATTTTATTGTATAGAACCTAAGAAACAGAAACGGTCGTTTAACACAGTTAAGCTAAACATCGTTTAATAAGTGCGTTTGAATAAGCTCCAGTAATGGATGTGATATGTTTTTCTCTTTATTTCTTTTCAGTAAAGGACTGACTTGAGAGCCAATGAACACAAAAAGCAGAAGACATTTTTGTAGTATACATAATGGTGAAAAGAGAGTGAAATGCTTACAAGCACAGAGCACGAGTATCCACACGATAAAAAGCTTTGTGAAGAGTACAGAATGTCCCTCACTCAACTCTTTCGCTTCGTCCACTTTACAACCGGGGCAGTTCTCGTAGTACTTTTTCTTCTTCTTCTCNAACAATGGCTGTTCAACATTCTCCTCTTCCATGTTTCTGAGAGAACCCTGCACTTCTTCTTTGTTTCAGCTCCCTTTTTCCTACACATTTTACATTGAGCATAATTCAAACCCAGAAAAGATCATCGTTTTGTAAACGACAGTCAAAGTCACTTTTTCTTCAAGCTCATATCGAAAAAAAGATATAGGTTGAGGAAACAAACATACACACGACCAAAGAGAAAACTCTCGGACCTTGTCGTAGGTTTGGCGGTACAAGAATGAACATCAGAAGTCCTTCTTTATACTCTAAAAGTAAGGTTTAATACCTATTTTGGTCCCTCCTTTGGGAGGGTTTGTTCAAAGTGGTCCCTCTTTTTTCAAAAGTTCACTTAAGTCCTACCTTTTGCAAAAACTGTTCAAAGTGGTTCTTTTTTGCTAACGGGGTTAACTTTCTTAACGGCACACTTTGAACAGTTTGAACAGTTTGCTGAGGTGTAACGTTTTGGCTGTTAAGAAAGTTAACGCCGTTAGCAAAAAAGACCACTTTGAACAGTTTTTGCAAAAGGTAGGACTTAAGTGAACTTTTGAAAAAAAGAGGAACCACTTTGAAACAGATTTTGTAAAAGTTAGGACTTAGGTGAACTTTTGAAAAAAAAGAACTTTTGAAAAAAAAGAGGGACCACTTTAAACAAATCCTCCCAAAAGAGGGACCAAAACAGGTATTAGGAATTGTAACAGAGGAAAAAAAATTGAAACTTCAAATATTTAATTTTTTAATTTTAAAACAAGTAAATAGAATTTAGTGACTCGAATGTAGTTGTGACGACCAACCCGTTCCCCACAAATTACTTTCACTCTCTCCAACTCTTATTTTATCTTACTCTTTCATATTCCATCTCTTTCAAAATCTTATTTCACCTTATTTTAGAAAAGTCATAGACAACATTTTTATTCAATCAATTTTTGACCAAAAATAATTTTTTATTTACTTTAAAAATTATTTCTTTTCGTTTTTCTTTTCGTGTTTGTCATCAATCTTAGTTAAATTAAAAAAGTTAGTTTCCAATCAAACAAAGATATCTAAATTTTATTCAAACAATCATATCCTTGCTCAAGCCAAAAAAATTTGAATTAAAGAACCATTGTTAAATTGATATGAATAATAGATATAAATGAGTAAACTATGGTTTAAATTGTTTTGAAATAGTATTATTAATATTTTTCTTTTTAAATATATCTTTTAAACTAGTTTGATTTTGCATGCAGCTAAGGCTGATTCTCTATTATTTTTGCCCCACAATATTTTCGGTCTAGATAAAATAGAACAAAAGCCAGATTTTATTCTACGATCTATTTTTTCTTAAGTGAAATATATTTTGCTCTAGGATTGAAAATTCTTACTTTCTCTCAAGTAATGAATAAATATCCTATCATTTATGATTTTTTATTTTTATGATTCATAATATTAATTTTCTTTTATGCTGTAATATTATAATAATTACTATCAGCATTCTATTTATGAAAGTATTTGTCTATATTACCATAATTATAGGATCTTCTACATTACTACTTATATTTAAATAATACATAACCAATGCAAATTATCACCTTTAATATCATTTTCTATCTTGATACCATAGCTTTCATTCAAACTCTTGACCTATAACTATAATCATCATGTCATCCACTGTCAATTAGAAAAATGATCTACCTTCTACAATCTTTGTCAAGTTGGACAAAAATAATTATTCATTATGGAAATCTCTAGTCTTACCAGTTATTAGAGGATGTAAACTTGATGGCTATATACTAGGGACAATGGCATGTCTAGAGCAATTCATTGTTGTGGAGAACACGACAATAAAAGTCAATCCTAGCTATGAGGATAGGCAAACCTAAGAACAAGAGATTTTAGGATGGCTGATGAATTCTATGTCCATTGACATTGCAACTCATTTACTTCATTGTGAAACATCCAATCAGCTTTGGGATGAAGCTCAAAGCCTTACTTGTGTACATATTAGACCCATAATCATCTATATGAAATCTGAATTTCACAACACACGTAAAGGAGACATAAAGATGGAGCAATATCTTGGTAAGATGAAAAATCTTCTTGACAAGTTAAAGTTGGCAAGTCCACTAATCTCTAGCTCTAATTTAGTGATTCAAACACTCAATGCTTTAGATTCTAATTACAATCCAGTGGTTGTCAAGTTATATTACCATATTAAGATTAGTTGGGTTGAATTACTGATGAGTGCATATTTATGCCCACATCTATGCTTTAAAAATCAATTTTTTGATGAGATATTTTTGCTTAAATGGTTGATTTAAAGTGAATTTATGACGATTGAATTTAGTTGCATAAATTATTTTGGATGTTCTAATGTTTATTTGTGCAGCTGAAGNTAANANTTTATTNATTTAAANNATGAAATTGAATGGTCAAAGATGGTCCAATCTGGTCAACTCAAAGCTCTTATGCAATTTTGAAAAGAAAGAGATGGCTAAAGTGCAATTAGAGGAAAATTTTGGACTTATGTGTA
>NW_014542035.1:339004-341963 GCF_000741045.1 Vigna radiata var. radiata | reverse complement strand
CTCATAAGCATTGCATAACATTCATAAGAGTTAGATATTCGAAAGCAATTTCGTGTTCGTTGGGAGACGACTTAGGGTTACTTTAGCCCTATCTACTTTCTTGAATACTACTAGGCAATACTGAAGTTGCCTTGAAAAGTAGTATTAATTTGATAGCTTCAACGACAACTTATCAAATTTGGCACCGTTGCTGGGGACTACGGTAAGTATTTTGAATATTTTGATTCTCATTTTAATTTTTTTTATTTTTATTTTTATTTTTATTTTTTAATTTTCATTTGTTTTTATTTTATTTTTCCTAACTCATATACATTTAATTTAGTTTGAGTTATTTTGTAGCATTTAGTTATTCTTCAGAAAAACTCTTTGTTCTTACTTTAATTAAGAATTTCTCTTGAGAAACACTTAAAGCTGGTTTGAATATACTTTGGCTAGGAAAGACCTAGTTCTTAAGTTGTCCATTGTGACGCACCTCTCTTTCCTGGGAGTGGACCCAAACAAAGTATTTCTCATATCTCATTTGAAATCTTTTTCTTAAGCGAGAACGGAAGAAATGTGTCAAGCTTGATTAAGAAGAATATTGAAATACCGCGAAAATGCAAGGATCCAGTTATGTTTTCTATTCCTTGTGTTATTGGAAATTCAAAGTTTGACAATGCCATGCTAGATTTAGGGGCTTCCATTAATGTAATGCTGTTATCAGTGTTTACTTCTCTATCTTTGGGACCTCTTAAGACTACTGGTGTGGTCATTCAACTGGCCAATCGTAGCACAGTTAACCTTGCAGGTGTGCTTGAGGATGTGCTTGTCCAAGTAGACAAGTTAATTTTTCTTGTTGATTTCTATATCTTGGACATGAAGGATGAAGAAGGAACTAGTCCAACAACTATTATCTTGAGAAAACCCTTCATGATGACAGCACGAACCAAGATAGATGTGCATGCAGGATCATTGACAATGGAGATAGGAGACGAGAAAGTGCGCTTCAACGTGTTGGAATCTGGGAAGTATCCGATTAAAGATCATTCTTTGTTTTGTATTGACTTATCAAGTGATGCTAAACCAATGAGACAACCCCAAGGAAGACTGAATTCTCAACTGATGGGGGTTGTAAAGAAAAGGGACACCAAGCTACTACAAACATGTATTATAGACCACAATTCTGACAGCATTTGGGTGGGCCCTATGCATACGGTCCTGAAGAAAGGTGGAATCACAATGGTCAAGAACGAGAAGGACAAGTTGTCTCTTATTCAAGACAGAAGTGGGGCACACAATTTAGTAGTTGACCATCTTAGTAGGATTGAGAAGGGAAGAGTTAACATTCCAATCCAGGATGACTTTTTCGATGAAGTCCTACTAGCATTCCTTCNACCATGAAGGAGGTAAGTTCCCTTGTACTTTTTCTGTGCATTCTATATCTAAGGGATACATTGAACAATATGCATAGTTTAAGTGTGGGGGTGTGGGGAAACAATTTGATTTGTTCCCTATTTCGTTTTTTTTCTCTCTTCTTTTCTTCTTTTCTTTCTTTAATAAATATTTGCAATGGATTTGAGAGTTTGAATCAGTAATTGGGATGATCATATATATATAAAAAAAAAGAGTCATGTTGATATGTATGGATTGCTTTTATGATTTGCTAATTGAGTTGACTTGAGAATTTCCTAATTAAATCTTTTGTGAAAGAAATTTGAACCATGTGCATTTTGAGCCTAATGATAAGGATGGACTATCATGTGCCATACCTATTTTTATTGAGTGATTTGCCCATGTTTTGATGATACTCTAATATTTAGCTTGATTCTGTGTTGTGCAACTGAGGTGAATATGCATGATTTGATATGATTGAGGCATTTCTTGTTTNNNCTACTTNGCCAAATAAACTTACCTTAACATTAATCCATTGGAAACCCCTTTGAGCCTTAAGACTATTTTTCTTGTTTCTAGAAATTGCCAAATGAAAAAAATGAAGAAAAATCATATCTTCCTCACCTTGGGAAAGAAAAAGGAGTAATGGATTGTGTTATAAGTAAGTAATGAATAAGTGTGTGGGTAAGTGTCTCACCACAAAACAAAAGGAAGGCAAAAAGGAAGATTTAAAGTTGAAGTTTTGAAAAAAAAAAAGTGATGAAAAAAAAAAGAAAAAAAAAGGTGATGAAAAAAAAAAGAAAGAGAAAAAAAAATCTTCCTAAAAAGAGCAAGAAATAAGGTTGTTTTTGAAATAAAGTGTCATTACTCTTTCTATATCAACTTCAAAAACCCAGAAATTCCAAAGAAAATTTCCTACCTTTGCCTTGGCCCCAATATAACCTTTAAAAAGTCCTCATGATCAAGAATTGCATGTTTTCTGAAGTATGTGAATGTTAGAGTATTGCTAAATACCAAGGGTGTTTATTTACATGGGTATTTTGAGTAAACACAAGCCAAAAACACTTGAGAGATTTGGAGAGAAATAGATACATTTTGACTTGAGTGTTATCTCTCATATTTGATTTTCTTGGGAATTCAAAAGGTTAACACATGTGCGAAGAATAAAGTGATTTCATTTGCATGTCCATGACAAAGTGATGTTTAAATGTTTGATCTATATCCGGTGATGTTCATTCTTTTGATCCAAATGCAAATATGGAATAAAATGACTCAGAACAAAGTTTTGAAATTAATCAATTTTTCCCATGAGTGCAAAAGGATAAGTGTGGGGGTGTGATGAGTGCATATTTATGCCCACATCTATGCTTTAAAATTCAAATTTTTTATGAGATATTTTTTCTTAAATGGTTGATTTAAAGTGAATTTATGACGATTGAATTTAGTTGCATAAATTATTTTGGATGTTCTAATGTTTATTTGTGCAGCTGAAATTAAAATTTTATTCATTTAAAGCATGAAATTGAATGGTCAAAGATGGTCCAATCTGGTCAACTCAAAGCTCTTATGCAATTTTGAAAAGAAAGAG
>NW_014542035.1:292736-337977 GCF_000741045.1 Vigna radiata var. radiata | reverse complement strand
TGTGAATAACCGATGACGAATCTATTTTGGAAAAGCAGTGGAATAGCCTGTTTCTTTATAATCATTTTTAGGTTTCCTCTTTGTTTTACAACATTCTTTAAATATTCTCACTTTTAATCATTACTCATAAGTATTGCATAACATTCATAAGAGTCAGATATTCGAAAGCAATTCCGTGTTCGTTGGGAGACGACTTAGGGTTACTTTAGCCCTATCTACTTTCTTGAATACTACTAGGCAATACTGAAGTTACCTTGAAAAGTAGTATTAATTTGATAGCTTCAACGACAACTTATCAATTACGAACTCAATTGTTAACCTTTGAAACCAGATTAGATCAACTCAATAATTTAAGTAGCCTTAACCTGAATGTCTATGCAAACTTTGCTGCCAAGAAGGAGTCTAGAGGCAACATATTTGGATCCCAAGGTGATTAGAGAGACTTTAATTTTAGAGGCATGAGAGACGACAGATGAAGAGGTAGGATGTCAAAACCAATATGTCAAGTATGCAGAGGATTGGCCACACTATTATACAATGTTATTATTGATTTAATAAGTCCTATATAAGGAAAACTAAATCTGTTGAAAGTGAAAAACAAGGAACACATAATTTATTCATGCCTTCACCTTAACAAGGTCAAGATTATGATTGGTATTTTGACAATGGAGCCAATAACCATGTGACTCACCAAAGTAACAAAATTCAAGAACTTGGTGAAAATAATGGTACAAATTATTTACTTGTTGGTAATGGTGAAAGAATGAAAGTAATGGCCTTAAGATCAACCAAAAATTGATGTTTTTTATGTTCCAAAAATTTGTTGAGTATTTTAAAATTGACTGTTGACAACAATATTCTTTTTTTAGTTTGATGAAAATTGTTGCTTTGTGAAGGATAAACTGACAGGGAAGACTCTTTTAAAAGGGGAACTTAAAAATGGTTTATATCAACTATGTGATAATAAAGACTCTTATGTTTACATGTCTCTTAAAGAAAATTGGCGTAGAAAACTTGGATGAAGCAGGTGAATTTAAACTTATCCAAAGAATTGCCTTAGAATTAGGACTTATTTTTAAAATGTCTTATCCTTACACCTGTAAACAAAATGGTAAGGTTGAGAGAAATTATAGACATGTTGTTGAACTTGAATTAACTCTGGTAACACAAGCCAAAATGTCCCTACACTACTAGTGGGAAGTCTTCTCAACTGTTGTGTATTTAATCAATAGACGACTATCTCAAGCCATACAATTAAAATAAACTTCAATTTCATACAACTAGGTATGTGTTTCTTCGTTACAGTAACTCTCTCAAAGGATACAAATGTGTTAACTCTCATGAGAGAATTTTAATCTCAAGACATGTGATTTTAAATGAGAACGACTTCCCCTTTAATGAAGGCTTCATTGATACAATAAATAATTTAAAAGAATTAATTGAACTTGTGTCAATTTTGCTTCCAAATTACTCTATAGGTACCACTATCAACAATACTCTTAACCAGACAACAATTCTACAAGTCATCAAGAAGAAATCACAAGTGATAGTCCTGCCAACAATGGTACAAATGAAGGAGATCTTGGTGAATCTTTTACTAATACATCAAGAGAAAGTTAAGAAGAAGGTTCAACATCATTATAATAAGTAGAGAACAACATTCAAACTGAAATTGAAACCAATCAACCTAACGTGAAGACTCATTTGATGGTGACCAGAAGCAAAGGTGGAATCTTCAAGCCTAAGCAACCATACATAGGATTGACAGAGATTTGTGAAGATGACAAAGAATTAGGAAATGTCAAGGAAGCTCTAGTCAGGCCAAAATCGAAAGAAGCCATGGATACAAAATTCAAGGCTCTAATGTCTAATCAAACTTGGACATTAATATCATTCAAGGGTCAAGGAAACATCATAGACTCAAAAAGGTCTTTAAAATCAAGTATAAAGAAGATGGTCCAATTGAAAGAAGAAAAGAAAGACTTGTACATTTTCACAAAATAGCAAGCATAAAATTTTATGAAACTTTCAGTCCTGTGATCAAGTTCAACTTTGTTAGAATCATATTATCCATTGCAGTACATTTCAATTGGGATGTTAGGCAACTTGACATAAACAATGCATTCAAAAATGGAAATTTGAAGGAAACAATTTTTATGCATCAACTTGAAGGCTACATAGAAACAACAAAACCAAATGTAGATTGTCCAAAGCCATATATGGTTTGAAGCAAGCACTAAGGGCTTGGTTTGATAAAATAAGAGACACACT
Source organism: Vigna radiata var. radiata (assembly GCF_000741045.1). NCBI lineage: Eukaryota > Viridiplantae > Streptophyta > Magnoliopsida > Fabales > Fabaceae > Vigna > Vigna radiata. Next base: position 335,706 of record NW_014542035.1, on the reverse strand, counting down.
TCTGAATTGGGGTTTTCAAAAAACCAAAAGTGATTATTCCTATATTCATTCTTAGAGGTACAAATCATACCACGTTCCTTCTCATTTATGTTGATGACATTATTGTAATAGGAAGCAACTGCTAGTATTTAGAAACATTCATCAATCAACTAAATGTTTCTTTCTCACTAAAAGACTTAGGACATATACACTACTTTCTTGAAATTGAAGTATAAAGGAATGCCAATGGAATGTACCTAGGGAAAACTAAGTACATAAAAGATATTTTGAAGATACTCAACATGGAGACAATTCCTACCTATCTAACACCAATGGTGGATAACAGATAACTCACTACGGGGAACCAATGATCAATGTTACTTTGTACAAACAAGTCATAGGTGCATTGCAATATTTGAGCAACACAAGGACAAACATTGCTTTTGTGATCAACAAACCCAGTCAATACAGGAGAACACCTACCATGGATTAGTAGCAAGGAACAAAAAAAATACTAAGATATCTTCAAGGAAAAATGGATCTATGTTTGCACATAAAACCTTCAAATGATCTTGACATAATCGGGTATTCTAATGCAAATTGGACAACTAGTACCGATGACAAAAAATCCATACAGGACAGTGTGTATTTCTTAGAGAAACTCTTGTTTTCTAGTCTTCAAGAAAACAAAAGTTAGTGTCATGATCAAGCACATAATCATACTACAAAGCCTTGGCTAATCTTGTTGTTGAAGTAGCTTGTATTAGATCTCTGCTAATAGAACTAAAACTACAAATGCTCACAAAACCAATTCCATGGTGTGATAACCTAAGTGCCAAATCAATTGCTTCTAATCTAGTCATGCACACATGATCCAAACATATTAAGATAAATGTGTACTACATACGTGATCAAGTCCTACAAAATGAAGTAATTGTGGCCTATGTTCCTACTACTGATCAAATTCCAAACTGTTTGACTAAACCTCTCACTCATACAAGATTCAACTTGTTAAGAGACAAACTTGGCCTGATCATGTCACCACTAGTTTAAGATAGGGAGTTAGACAAAATAAAAAATTCTGTCAAATATCTTATCATTTATAACTCTTGATTTTGGTGATTCACAATATTAATTTTCTTTTATGGTGTAATATTACAATAATCACTGTCATTATTCATCAATATCCTATTTAGGAAAATGTTTTCCTGTATTAGCATAATTATATGATCTTGATTGTACATTACTATTTGTATTTAAAAAATACGTGATCAATGCAAATTATGACATTCAATACGATTTTCTATCTGAGCAAATCATTGTTTGTTTAGATTGATCATTTCAATTTTTTAGAAGTAGTATTATTGAAAGTTTTTTGAAAATATATTTGAAAATTTGTTTGGTTTTATTATTAATGTTGAATTCTTTAATATCTTTGCTCAAGTGGAGGTTTATACTGTTAAGTCCCTAACAAGTGTACCAAATCGTTATCAAGTAATATAAAACGGGTAAGTCCAAATATCGTTTTCCCAAAGGACTCTTAGACCTTAACTTTCATGTAAATAGATCGCATAAGACTTGACAAAGAAATTGATTTTAGGGTTTGTATGCAAAGAACAAAAATAAACATGCAATATGCAGTGAATCAATTGGCTAGAAGAAACTATGGATGAATGGAGTTGTTGGGGTTTACAATTGCATCTTATCCACCCTCTTATATCTACTCTTCTTATCTAATTTGCTTATTTTTTCATATTGTCATGCAAACTTTCTTAGTCTATCCTAAACCCAATCTCTTGGCGAAAAGGGCCTATTACTAATTACTGGCTTGTTATCTTTAGCCTCCCCTAGTAACTAATAATGCATAATAAACTGAAGCAAAATATAATTGATCGTCCTACCCTTATCTCTAGGTGGTATTAGCATAGTCAAGGAATTCCCCCCAGTTCATGACATTACTGTACGTCTCCGTATCAATAAAGACAAACAACATTTACCGAATGAGTTAAACGATAAAAGCATTAAGCAAAGGTAAGGAACCATACAATTGATAATGTAAGCATATGCAAGCATATAAAGAAGATAAGAATTTTGATATAAGAGAGTTTCAAAAGATTACATTATTCCCCAACAACCTAGGGTTTAGTTCACCATGGACATGGTGAATCTAGATGAAAAATAATGAAAGAATGGAAGAATAAACCCTAAATTTGGTAGATTGGAGCCTAAGCATCCAAGGAACCTCCTCCAAGGTGTGTAGAACAGCTCTGGATGTCTCTACTGGCCAAAAGATTGATTTAGGAATCGCACTGGGTCTATTTATAGACCAAAAAAGTAATAGAATTTAAGCCCAAGCCCAAAAGACCATAAAAATCGCAGAAACCAAGTCCAGATCCGCGTTCCCGGTGCTCAACTCTTAATTTGACCGCCTAACGGTTTGCATCCAAGCTGTCGGATGCTCAGTGGTCAATTCTGGCGCTCAGCGCCACCACTCAGCGCGCAAAACTGCCGCTCGGCGGTTTGGTCAACATTCTGGTCAACTGGTTAACTTTTCTGGTTGACTGGTTGACTCTTCTGCATTCTGGTTGACTTTTCTACACTGCAACCATTTGATCTTCAACCTTTCTTTCAATTCATTCCAAAAACCTACAAAATCAAGGGAAACTAAGCATCAAACCAAGAAAACCAACCTTGACTCTTTTATTCTCTAACTTAATAAAAATGCATGATTTCAATCTAATTCTAAGCCATAAAGGGTGTGATTTAATATCAAAATTAAGTATGAAAATAATAGTTTTTCAACCGTTATCACAGTCCCAAACTTAGAATTTTACTTGTCCTCAAGCAAAACAAGATGTAACTCAGTTTTCAAACAATCAATACAATGGATTGATACTTTCCAAAAACACTTTCGTCCAACACAAGTAATCACTCTCAGCTTATCATAAAAAATATCAGTCAAGATGTATAGATGCATTACTTCCATTAAACTCAATATGGTGTTCACATAATCACAGTCTTTCCAATAGATGCTATTATCATGAATGACCAATTAACCAAGCATAAATGTAATCATGTGTGACTGGAACTACTCCTCACCAAGAAAAGTGTTTCACTCAAGCACACAGGTGTATATTGAGGTGACTCATTCTCTTTACTATCACAATGTCACACAAATTAACTTTGCCTTTCATTTAACCACAATCAATCATACTCATAAGCAAGTTATTATCACAAGGACTTTTTATGGCCTGTAACGTGGTTGGGCTAAGAAGAACATTGGTTTTTCTGGATCACAAAATTCTTGAGTTAAGAGAGTTATTCACATTTATAGTTTAAACACAAACTCTCTTTAAACAATTAATCTCACTAATTCCCAACTTTCCCTTTTCTTTGCATTGAGCTTTTCTTCTTATTTTATCTTTTTTTTTTCTTTTCTATCTTTTTCATCTTTTCATGTTTTGCTCAACACATTAGCTTAATGCTTATCTTTTTCTTCTTCAACTTTCCCAACAGCCCCAAACTTGAACCTTTATCAATACCACACAATAATTCTCAACTTAACTCAAGGTAAAGATTTGCAAAAGGGTTCTCATACTGTTTAAGGCTTAGGTTCAAAAAGGGTAGAACACATTGTGCTCTTTTTAATTGGGATGAAACTTTTTGCATTGGCTAAGAAAGGGCTAAATCAAAAATGACCTTGATCATATGACAAATGCAAGCAAGTGATTTAATCATAGAAACCTGGGCAAAATCATTCATCCTTTCAAAGTAATAACAATCATTCAATCAAAAACTCTGGAGTTCAAAACCTCACATATGCTAATTTAAAGTTCCAATACATAGATACACATCCTACTCAATATCACAATCNCAATCATGTTATCATGCATCTGTTCACACATATTGTGAACCACCAACTGTATATAACATCTCATATATCATCTCGACATCAATTAATGTAAAAGCCTCATCAAGCATACTCATCACAAATCATCATCAACCCATTGAATCAGATATAAATTTTAAACCAAGTACATCAACACTTATTCTAAAAACAGAAGCAAATATAACATAATTTAAAAAGATAAGTTTAGAAAACTGGGTTGCCTCCCAAGTAGCGCTTGTTTAACGTCACAAACTTGACCCAAACCTTTCCTGCACTTGTCAGTAAGTGCATACCTTTCCAACACCCTTCAGTAGGTGTGCTTCCCTGTATCCTTCAGTAGATACCTATATCTTCTAGCATCCCTCAGTAAATGCTATCCCAGTAGCATTCATCAGTAAATGCTAACAGTGACATCCATCAGTATATGTCTATTCACCATCCTCTTTCATAAAAACATCCATCAGTAAATGTTGTAGAAGCATCCATCATTAGATGTTATCATCACTGCCATCAGAAGCAACATATAACCTAAAAAAAACTTAAAAACACAGAAAAATCAAATCCAAATCACACAAATAAAAAAGAAAAAGTTAGAAATTGGGTTGCCTCCTAGCAAGCGCTTCTTTAACGTCATTAGCTTGACCCGGTAAAGCCCAAACACCGATCAGTAGGTGTTGATATTCTATGTTGGCATTCTTCCTTCCTTCATGACACCACTAAAATTGGACTTGTTTTATGTCATTTTTATGCCCTATTTAAAGGCCAGAACATCTTAGGGTTTGTATCTTTTGATGGCTTAGGCACAGAAACACACCTTTCACCCCTTTGGGGTAGATTTGGGGATGGTGACAGCTCTCCTTTTCTCCTTATTAGGGTTTGTATCTCTTTCACTCCATTCTTCATCTAGTTTCTCCATGACGATGGTGAACTAAACCCTATTATTGTTAGGGGAAACAATATAATCTTTTGATACTCTCTCTTATTGAAACTATTAATTATTTATATGGTCTCCATATATTTTGATTGATTATTGTTGGGTTATCATCTGTGCTTAAGGCCTTTATCGTTTAACTCATTCGATATATTGATGTTTGTCTTTATTGATATGGGGACGTACAATAATGACATGAACTGGTGAGTAATCTCTTGATTTTGCAATACAACCTAGGGATAGGGGTAGGACGATCAATTGCACTAACTTCTGTTTTTAATGGGGTATTAATTACTAGGGGAGGCTAGGGATAGCAAGCCAGTAGTTAATATTAGGCCCTTTTCGCCGAGGGATCGGGTTGAGGGGAGGCTAAGAAAGTCGCATAACAATTGAATCAATCAACTAATATTCAAGGGTAGTATGTAAGAGAGAGTGGAATAGATGAAATTGTTAGTACCCAACAACATTCATTCATTCATCCACTTTTGTGTTTAACCTCAATTGTTCAAATTGCATTCATGTTTATTTTTCTGCACTTTATAAAAATCCCAAAATATTATTTTTACAGTCTTGATTGGTTAAGCAAAAGCACAACAATTTAGTGTCGTGAGTCTCTTGGGAAAACGATACTTGGTCTTATCATTTATATTACTTGTACGATTTGGTACGCTTGCCAATTTGTCAACAATGGCTTTAACGTTAGCCCTCCAATTTTCTTAAACAAACGCATGGGCATCATGTTAATGCTAGATCCAGAATCTATCATTGCTTCCCCTATATCAACCTCATTGATCTTACATGCCAAATTCAAGCAACCTAGATCTTTTACTTTAGGCGGATAATTCTTCGGAGGCTGAACCTCAAGTTCCTGCTCATCATCATCTTCATCTAAATCTATCATATCTCCAAGATAAGCCTTACTCTTTCATCTGATACACCTACCATCTTCACTATGTTGCATATTTGAGTAAATGCTGTCAAATGATCATAAGGATTCTCATTTGATAGGCCATGAAACTGTTTGCTCTGCACCAGGTGTATAAGTGTTGGATTCATCACCATGTTGGTTGTTTGATCTGCAGGCATGACTATGCTGCTAAAATAGAAAGGGCCAACCGTATTTGATTGGTCTACAAGAGTGCGTCTTGGAGGAGTTCTTTCAGCCATCTCCTCTGTTCTTCTATCTGGTGAAGGTGATAGTAATTTGTCAGGTGAAGGAAACAAATCCCTAGATGGGCGTCTGACTCTCCTTCTTCCTCTTGCTTCGCTTAAGCCTTCAAGAAGAGGTTGCGTATTTTTCTTGCTCCTAGTATGTCTGGGCTCCTGCTGCATGCACAAGAAACACAAACCCTAGTAGCACTTTTTTATATTTTTAAAAAAAATAAAAAATAAAAAAATAAAAAGATATTAAACCACGAGTCCCCGACAACGGCGCCAAAAACATGTTAGGTCCCTGACAAGTGTACCAGATCGTTATCAAGTAATATAAATGGGTAAGTCCGAGTATCGTTTTCCCAAAGGACTCTTAGGCCTTAACTTTCATGTAACCTAATCGTCGTAAGACTTGAGAAGAGAATAAATTTTGTGGTTATATGCAAAAAACAAAAATAAACATGCAATGCAGTTGATTCAATTGGTTTTGAGAAATTATAGATGAATGGTGTTGTTGGGGTTTACAATTTCATCTTATCCACTCTCATATATATACTCTTCTTATTTCATTCACTTATTTATCTAATTGCCATGCATACTTTCTTATTTACCCTTAACCCAATCCCTTGGTGAAAAGAGCCTATTATTAATTACCGGCTTGTTATCCCTAGCCTCCCCTAGTAACCAATAATGCAATGCGATCAAAAGCAAATACAATTGACCGTCTGATGGAGGTCGCACCCCATGCAAAATTTAATGTACATAAAAGAATGCAGTATAAACTAGGAAGTGACTCCTAGGTCGTCTCTCAAGGACCAAATGTGGTTCAGGAACTAGGTCTAACACGAAGTGGGGGGGGGGTTTGTGAAAGTTTTGTGAATGCGGATGAATTAAATTGAAACACTGACGCAAACTGATAATTAAACACAAATCTAAAAACGGTTTCAAAGACAAAATGGAAACGGTTGGTCATTAACTTAATTACAATGCTTCCAATCACAAATCAACAAAATAAAGCTGCGACTCAAACCTCTAATCCAACACAGCTAACCAACTAATCGTAGGCTAATCATGTTTTCATAAAAGCGAACATCAAATTCAATTTACACCATGCAGTTTCATCAACTAAGCGAAGACTAAACACCAACTGGGCAACTAAGCGAATACCCAATTGCAAGTGTAAAAATAAATTCACATTGACCAAGTCAGAGTGACAAACACCATTATAGTCCAGAAATCTCAAGGAAGCATTATAATATCGCTAATGACCAACCCGATTAACCTAAGCTAACATGACAATTTAATTATCACAATCGAACATACTAGATAACATTAAAGTAAAAGACGATGCTAAACCTAACACTACAAGAGAAAAATATCTATACATAATTAAAACTATTAAAATGGAACACTAAATTAGAAACATAAAACCCAACTCAACAAACTATGTCAAATAATTTAAAAGCAAAAGAAATAAACAACACAATTTTCTTCTAGCATTTCACATGACACGTGCACCTACCAAACAAATTAAAATTGCAATTGGCCTAAAAATTGAACCTTGACCGTGACTCCACCATTTCTCCAATTGAAAGCAAAATTAAATTGAAATGAATTTTGCCCAGCGTGCACTCCTTCCAGCCAGTTCATCTCGGCACTCCAATTGAATCAACAAGTGCCTTCCATTTGAGTCCACGTGCTTCTAAAGAAATGAAATGTGCTTTTCTAAAAGAAAATGCAATTGCCGCTGTTTGCACCTAACTAGGTCGTGCACTTCCAGATTTCTAATTGAAAATTAAATTGCTCTTAAATTTCTCTCCATTCTAGGATGTGACTTCATCTCAAGAAAGAAAATAAATTATTTCTACAATGAAATTCGTGCCTTCCCACCAAGCTTTGATTGAAACTATTCTCTAAAAATACGTACACCTACTTCCATCAATCACTCAAATTTTCAAGGAAAAGAAAAGCTTTAAATCACTTTAAAAGCTATGAAGCACGTAATCTAAAAGAAAGCCATCAATCACCATTTAACACTTCTTCCAACCGTAATCATTTGCACCATTTTCTGTTCAAGCTAAAGCATAAAAAAAAATTCACAAAATGGAATGGAAAAGGAAATGTGCTTCTTTATTCCCAAGAAGAAAAACGTTCATCCATAATCCAAAGGCATAAACATAGTTTCCCAAAAAAAACCACACGTTCCAGCCAATTTTGAATGGTGTCTCGGCAGCTCTCTCAAGAAAACCGTTTCAGCCCTTCCCAAACATTCCAGCAGAGTAACTTGCAAAAAAATGACGACTGGATAGGTTTTGATCCCTAGGACCATGTGTCCTAAAATGAGGTGGGGTCCACCCTAAAAATAAAAGGAAACCCTAGATGTCAAGTGTCTACTATTTGGGCCCCTCATAATTTTTTAACAATGGTCCAATGTGCAAAGGTTTGTCCAAAAAGTTTAAACAATTACAATACAATGAAATTTAAAATGCCTAAATAGAGAGTCTTGAATTTATTTGGTGTCCTCCAAATGTCCCAACTTGTATTTCCAAAATTTTCCCTAAAAATAATAATGCAAATAATTAGCTCAGAAAATTCAAATTAATTAAAATTAGAATTTCCGATCAAATTAAGCATAATTAGGAAAAACGGGAAAATACCGGACAATTAAGCACAATTCTCTGATTAATTTTAGCACAATAAACTAAGTGAAATCAATAAAATATCGACTCATCACCGTCCTACCCCTATCCCTAGGCGATATTGGCATAATCAAGGAATTTCCCACCAGTTCATGACATTATCGTACGTCCCCATATGGATAAAGACAAACATCTTTTACAGAATGAGTTAAATAATAAAAGCATTGAGCACAGATGAGAACCCAACAATTGATAAACAAGTATATGACAAGCATATGAAATAAATAAGAATTTCAATATATATGAGAGTTTCAAAAGATTACATTGCTCCCCAACAACAAAGGGTTTAGTTCACCATTGACATGGTGAATCTAGATGAATATAATGAAAGAATGGAAGAAATAGCCCTAAACTTGGTTGAATGGAAGCTAAGCATCCAAAGAACCTCCTCCAAGGTGTGCGGAATAGCTCTGGACATTTCTTTCTGCCAAAAGAATCCTCTTCTAATTCGCATTGGGGCTATATATAAGCCCAAAAAGATAACAGATAGATTATAGAAAGATTTACAGAATCTAACTAAAAAAATAAACAACAGCCCAGGCGCCTAATTTGACCGCTCAGCGGTTTGCCTCTTGCCGCTCTGACCGCTCAACGGTCAGTTTTGCCGCTGAGCGGTTTCCCTCTAATCGCTCTAAGCGTTCAACGGACCATTCTAGCGCTCAGCGGCTTGCTTGACCCTTCTTTTCATCATTTTTCTCCATTTTTCATGGGTCTTAGTCCGCCTTACTTCACTTCCATCTTTAATTCATCCAATGCAAAACAATGCAAAACAAGCATAATATCGCTAAAACCAACTTTTGACTCTCAAGAGACTCAACTAAGTGTTTTACTTGATTTAAAGCTCATTCTAAGCCATAAAGGGTGTGTTTTACTATCAAATTTAAGCATGAAAATAACGATTTTTAGACTGTTATCAAGCCACAACGCAAAGAGACCTAAAACGCCAAAAGAGACCTTACCGATACACACACGAAGCGAGAGTGAACAAAGGGATAAAAGAGGCAAATGTCAGAGATGAAGTGAGTGAAGAGACGACACAAAGGGATACAAGAGGCGAATGTTAGAGATGAAGTCAGTGGAGAGACGAGACGAAGGGATACTGAAGGCCAATTGGAGAGAACACACACGAAGGGAAAGTGAACGAAGGATACAAAATGAAACCGCCAAAATGAAATTTCATATCTTTCGTTTTCCAAAATTACCCTCCAGAACATTTGAAAAAGCTTTCTCTTTCTTCACCCAAACTGGCAAACCAACGGATGCCAAGTGTCGTTGTCAAAATTGTGTCAAAATAAGGGTGTCAACAAAACATTTTCCTATTTATATTTTAATTTAATAGCACAGGTACGTCGCTTGCTATCGAAATAATATATATAAAAAATATGGTCCGTGGCACCTCAACGAAAGGACATGCTTACTTTTTTAGAATTTTATATAATGACTACATTCATGCCACGTGGTTTTAGAAAGGAAAATGTTTAATTAATAACAAAATTTCACACGATGACACAATTGATGTGTCAATTTCCTAATAGATTTATAATTTTCTTTTAAGTTGTTGATCAAGACAACGTTAAAATAAAAACGAATATTGGAGAAATTGAATGGCGCAAGTTCTTCCATTCTTCGTTACAACTTGAGATTAGAAAACCTATATTATGTCAAGCCTACTTTTTCTATTTGTTTAGAATTGTCTCAAATAGGTCTTCGTATTTTTCTTTTATCTCAATTAGGTCTTTATTTCAGTAATTGGAAACTTACTGTCAATTTTTTTATAACGGCATTAAGATTACAATGAGTATGATGCTGACTTATCAAGTGTGAGACATGTGGCAGAGTTAAGTATAGTTTAATTATGCATAAGAGTGATTAGGTGAAATCTAAACCCTAATAACATATTCATCTCATATTATCAACATCATCCATTCACTTTTGTGTTTAGCCTCAATTGATCAAATTGCATGCATACTTAATTTTATTATTTAGCATTCAAAAAACCCCAAAATATTGTTCTTATAGTTTTGATTGGTTAAGCAAAAGCACAACTGTTTAGTGTTGTGAGTCTCTTGGGAAAACGATACTTGGTTTTACCATTTTATATTACTTGATACGATCTGGTACACTTGCCAAAGTGTTAACAATAATATCAGTTGTTTAAAAAAAAATAAAGAATGGTGCGGTTGTTTATATTGAAACTAAGTCTATTACTGAACTTATATTGAAACTGTATCCTTCCTGAAAATCTCTAAGTCCCATTCTCAAATGGATTCTTGATATTCACGGTGTGAAAAGAAGGCTGCATAGGTTGTAAGAAATGCTAGCCCAAATGGTTGAATAATTATTGATGAAGCATGATACAAATTTGGATGATATGGAAAACTCTTCGAGGTGGTCCCGCACAAGTTCTTGGATCAGGAATTTGTTAAGCCCCTGGCAAGTGTACCAGATCGTTATCAAGTATTATAATTGGTAAACCCAATATCGTTCTTCCCAAAGGACTCAAAGGCCTAATCTTTCGTGTAACACAATTGCTTAAGACTTGAGAAAAGAATTAAATTTAAGTGTTGAATGCAAAGAACAAAAACTAAACATGCAAATGAAAATGATTCAATTGGCATGGAAAAACTAAGGATGAATGGTGTTGTTGGGGTTTACAATTTCATCTTATCCACTCTCACATATCTACTCTTCTTATTTACTTCACTTATTTATCCAATTTCCATGCAAACTTTCTAGCCTACTGTCGCAACCAGAATCGCGACGGGACGACGATCCAAAGAGAAAACGAGTTTTGAAAATGTTTTGGAGTCGCCACCATAGTTTATTTTCGAAAACTACGGAAAAACCATAAAAAGGATAAGGCTTAGTCTATGAAAACCAAATTCTGGTTTCGGGAGTNGGTTACGTGTAGGGAAGGTGTTAGCACCCTACAACGCCTGCCCTAAGGTAATACCTTTAATTAAATGCGCGAGTAAAGATGTGGTTTGCAAAATGCTCAACTATTCCTAAAAATAAAATTCTAAAGAAACAAAAATATTTTTTATTTTTTGTGCCCAACAAGGACTGACCTTGCTCCTATGTATTCTCAAAATGAGAAATCAAGGTTACGTAGTTCTAGCAGAAAGATTGTTTGTTTGTTTGAAAATATTTATTTTGGTGTTTGATATATATAAAAAAAAGGAAAAGGTTCTTAGCATGAGGACGATGCTTGCGATCACACATGCTTAAACCCTTAAAACAAATTTTATTTTATTTTATAAAAAGGGAAAAGGTCTTAGCACGAGGACGATGCGTGCGATCACACACGTGCTTAAACCTTTAAAACATTTTTATTTTATTTTTATGAAAGCAGAAAATGTCTTAGAACAAGGACGATGCGTGCGATCATACACATGCTTAAACCCTTAAAACATTTTTATTTTATTTTTATGAAAGGGGAAAAGGTCTTAGGACGAGGACGATGCGTGCGATCACACACATGCTTAAACCTTTAAAAAATATTTTTTAATTATTTTTTATGAAAGATGAAAAGGTTTTATAGAATAAGGACGATGCGTGCGATCACACATGTGCTTTAACCTTTAAATTATATTTTTTATTATTTTTTAGAGAAAAGAAGAAAAGGTTTTAGCACAAGGACGATGCGTGCGATCACACATGTACTTTAACCTTTAAAAAATATTTTTATTATTATTTATTTTTTTTATACTTTATATACTTTTTTTTACGTTTTCATTTTTATAATTTTTATAGTATGAAAACAGTACTTACGTGAATGTTTAAAACAAAACTTAAAATAATAAATGCATATAGAATAAAAAAAATGATATTATTTACGTAAATATTTTTTTTAGGAAGGATATGAAGATAGAAAATAAATTACAGCTAAAAAAAATATATTAAGAATTAAAGAACAAAAAATACTAGAAACTATTTTTTTTTATATTTTTAAGATTTATCTTTTTTCACTTAAGAAATATTTAAAGAATAATAAAACAAGAACAAACTAAAAACCATATTTAATTGTTAAAAAGAAAGATGTCGTAAGAATCTCTAAAAGTAATGAAACAAACTTATAAACAGAATTACAAAAAACAAGGAATGTGAGAATATAAAACTACAGGGGGTTGTATGTAATAAAAACCTAATAATCAAATAAAAAAATAATAAAAAAATCATGAAATAAGACAAAAGTATAGGTGTAGAGAAAACCTGGGTGCAACCGAAGCCCTTTTCTTTCTGTTCCCTTACGTTCTCTTCTTGAAATTGAATTTTCTCTTTCTCTTTTTTTTCTATTCCCTTATGCTCTCTTCCCGAGGTTAAATTCTCTCCCCTTTTCTTGTTTACAAGGTGCATATTTGTATACACACATTTGTAATATTATTTTGATCTTGCCTTAATGGCGAATTAATTGTCAATTAGCATAATAGGGAAATAAATGGTCTTGATTGAAGAAAAATAAATCAAATTAAAAATCATATTTTTTTCTTTAGGAAGAAATTGAATACCACAATCAATATATTATTTTTAATTATTTCTTGTGATGATTGTCATAATGTTGATTCGAATTATTACCAAATAAAACAAAATTTCAAAAATATTCTCAAGTGATGCACTAATATTAATTGCTTATGGGCATTTTTCCAAAGAACTCAAATCGAATTCATCACGTGCAACACCTCTCCGATTTTATTCACGTGCACCCTTTTTTTTTTCTTTTTTTCCTTCTTCCTTATTTCCTTTTGTTTTTCTTTTTTCCTTTCTTTTTCTTTTTTTTTTGTCCCTTTTCTTCAAAATGAATATAAAAAATAAAATCAAATTAAATAATAATAAAGAAAGCTAAATCGAATACCAAATAGTAAAACAAAATAAAAAAATGAAAAAATAAAAATAAAATAACACAAAAAAAAACAAGTCCTATTATTTAGTCACCCGGACGAAATTTGGTGTTGACAGTTGCTCCTCTTTACTTAGATATTACTGGATAATATGAAAATTTGATATTTTTGTATTATCTAAGTAAAAGCTAATAAAAATAGAAACACTAACTTTGTCCGGGTTTCAAAAAGAAATAAAAGGATGAAAATTGATTCAAACATATAATAAACAAATTCATGGAAAAGGTGAAATTGCAACAAAAGAAAGCCCGACCATTGCCAAGCAGAGGGTCGATAGCTAAAATTAAAACCTGGATTTGACCAAAGCCTAGCAGAGGGCCAAACTCACAAAAGAAAAACTTAAATTTGACCATTGCGAAGCAGAGGGCCGATAACAAAATTAAACTTGGATTTGACCATTGCCTTGCAGAGGGCCGATAACAAAATTAAAACCTGGATTTGACCATTGCCTTGCAGAGGGCCAAACTCACAAAAGAAAAACTTAAATTTGACCATTGTAAAGCAAAGGGCCGATAACAAAATTAAAACCTGGATTTGACCATTGCCTTGTAGAGGGCCAAAATTGTCGAAGGAAAACTTAAATTTGACCATTGCGAAGCAGAGGGCCGATAAAAATTAAAACCTGGATTTGACCATTGCCTAGTAGAGGGCCAAACTCACAGAACAGAAACTTAAATCGACCATTGCAAAGCAGAGGGCCGATAGCAAAAATTAAACCCTGGATTTGACCATTGCCTAGTAGAGGGCCACACTCACAGAAGAAAAACTTAAATTTGACCATTGTGAAGTAGAGGGCCAAACTCATAAAACAGAAACTTAAATCCGACCATTGCCAACCAGAGGGCCGATAGCAAAAAGGAAAACTTGAGCTTAAGGTGCCAGGCGAATTGGGCTTTGGGTGCCAGACAAAACTGGGCTTATGGGCCAGTCCAGTTGGGCTTAGGGGGCCAGGCGAAATTGGGCTTAGGGGCCAGTGTAGAAACTGGGCTTTGGGGCCAGAGTGAAACTGGGCTTAGGAGCTAGCGTGAAACTGGGCTTATGTACCAGGTGAAACTGGGCTTAGGGGCCAGTGTGGAAACTGGGCTTATGGGCTAGGTGAAACTGGGCTTAGGGGCCAGTGTGGAAACTGGGCTTAGGGGCCAATGTGGAAATTGGGCTTATGGGCCAGTGTGGAAATTACGCTTAGGAATTTTGAAATTCTTGAAATTCATGATTTCGCTAAATTTTTTGCAATTTTGATAGAAATTTGACTTTTGAAAAGACAACAAGGTATCAAAACCCTTCATTGCAAACGGTTAAAATCTTCATGCCACTCTTTTTGTATTTTCGAAGAAGGATTCGATAACCATTCATATGAATGAAGAGGGCTTCGATCCAAAAGATTTTCTTTTTGATTGATTGATGAAAACATATGCTTTTTATGCATTTCTTTTTCTTGAGTCAGTCATCTTGCTTGCAATCATCAAACTGGTCTTTATTTTTAATGTTTTGTGAAAACTGAGTAATGTCATACATCCGACATCTAAATTTGGGATTATTACATTTTGACTTTTTCTTTCGAGACATCAGTGCTCACATGCTTGAACTGGTAGGGGAAAAATGAGAGATGTTTTGGAGGGTTTGGAGAAGACTAGGACAACCATGTGGGCATATCATTCCTCATACACTCCTTGACGGAGATGTAATATTGAGTGTTAAGACAAAACACGATATACCAAAAAATTTTTGCCCCGGTTTAGTGTTTGGGAAAATGAGCATAGGGGTATGGATCCATGAAAATTAGGATGAACAAATCAAATGAAACTTGCAAATCTGCCCTAGTCTATGGGTCATGGGTTGATGAAAAATTTGTATGAGACTCACAAAGATGCCCCAGTCTTGGGATCATGGGTTGATGAAAAATTTGTATGAGACTCACAAAGCTGCCTCAGTTTTTTCCTTGGCAAAGGGTTCCGTTTAGAAGAGGTAGTGGGCATGAAAAAGATCGGCTAAAAGGACGACCCCAATTGGTTTGATTTTCTTTTACATGCTTCTGGCTAGTTGGCAAGGAGATCCCCTCTACCCGAGACATTATCTTCTTTTTTTTGTCATTCATTTTCAACTTTTTTTTTACGACACATTGAAAGTCATTTCGCCTTATCGCAAAATTAAGCTTTATGAAAAATTGAGCAGCAAACATTATCCAATCTGTGTGGGCTTTATTAGGCTTGTAACATGGCTAGGGGCTAAAAGGTATTTGAAAAAAAGGATATGAAGGCCCAAATGAATATTTGTTGGTTATATTTTTTGAAACAAGGGTTATCATCTAGGCATTGCATCAACTATTTGACTTTTTGAGCACTTTGCTTTTCTTGAACTTCATTTTTCATTCTTCTTCATCATCACTTTGAGATTCTTTTTTTGTTTTGTTTTGTTTTTTTTATTATTTATTATTTATGTTCACCATTTGTTAATGAATTCTCCTCGTTTAATCACTGAGTGCTCTTCATTTGCATCTCGAGTTGAATCATACTTGATGATAACCTTTGCTTGGGGATAATTTTGAAAAATAAGTTAATGTTGTCTCAAACGGGTAGCAACGGTGTGTTGTTTTTTCTTTTTGGATGAAGAAAGAGGGCCACACATCATTTTGAACTCTGATTGCTTTACTTTCAAAAGATTAACCCTGCGACTAGATGACCTCAACATAAGTCGTTTTTTTCATTTTTTTTTCATTTTTTGTTTTAGAGTGCCCTTTCAGGTTTTCAATCTAGTTGACTTATTACTTTTTTTTTTAAAAAAATTCTATTTTTGTCTCAATGGATTCAGGGATCACCCTATTAGCGCAAGCAAGAAATCTTTTGGCCAGACCGAATTACCCAAGAGTAAAGGTTTACTTTGTTACTGAGGGTAGTAATAGTGTTTGTTTCAGGGAAGATGCTTTATTTTGGAAAAGTGAAGGGTGAGGGTTTTCTACAACATGTGCATAACTCGAGAAAAACGTCAAATTTTTATTTTTGATTAAATACTGGACCTCGGAAAAGTCTGACATTGCAACTTTTGTTTTTGATTGATCATTTTTTTTTTCATTTTTTCTATTTTCAGAAGATAAGAGTCTGACGATTTGTAAGAAAGACAAATGACTCAAGATTGGCTTCAGTTTTCCAATTTTGTTGTTTTTTTTCAATACCCTTTCAGGACTCGATTTCCAGCATTACTTAGAGAAGCCCTGTAGAGAATGTTTGCATTGAAATTCATGGATGAGGACGTGATACCAATGAGCATACTTCCCCAATAGCAAGACACTTCGCCACATTAAATGACTTATTCTTTCTCATGTGGTCCTAAAGCCCACTTCATTTCTTCCTGTTGTTTGCATAGGCATTCTCAAGCCTTGCCTTATTATCGGGTTGACTTGATTCTAGCTTTAAACCATCAAGAATCAATCAAAGATTGTCTTTGCGCTTGAAGACCCAACACTTTTTGGTGGAACGACCGATAGACTCTCTGTGGTAATCAAATTTTGTATTTGCATTATAAGTCTTGGAGCATGGAGGTTTTACAGGCTTCACATAAAAAGTAAAGCCACGACCTTTTTGTAGTAGACTTGGAAGCAACTTTGCCTAAGTCATATGTATAAGAGTGAAGCTCGCAGTCTTTTCTCTTGATCAACATTTTTCTACCCAGCAACTTTTTGGGAAGTTGAGTTTGGATCTGGCTTCCAATTTTATCTTGAAATTGTTTCAGATAAAGGGTAAGGTAATGGTATTTGAATGGTGGGAAATGGTTGAGCTCTTCCTCCTTTCCTCTTCCCAAGCTTAGACTTGACTCGTTCATGTGTGTTGTCATGGTATGACTTTACGCGATATTTCCAATCCTTTCTTCGATTAACACCCTGTTTGCAAAGTTTAAGGAAACACTTCTTGCCATGGTCTCACAGAAGGGTGATTAATTGCAAAGTATTCAAGAATGTGCCAACCATCTCGTTATCACTCATAAGAGACTTTCCCTGAGCACCACTTTTTCCACCTTTGGGTCTACTTCTTGGAATGATTTTGACTCATTTTTCACCATACTTTGTAGTTGTAATCTATGAGATGCGACATTCATGTTATATTTGAACCGCTTCAAGAAAACATCCACCAGATCCTCCCAAGACCGAATGCACGAAGGTTCAAGAGGATTTCCCAAGTTTAGTGTCATGCCAATCAAACTATCATGGAAGAAAGGAATTAACGACCTCCCATCATATGCATACATAACCATTTTCTCGCCATACGCCATGAGATGAATCTTGAGACCAATGGTCCTTCTAATTTCTCAAATTTGGGAAATTTAAACTCTAAAGGTATCACATCCAGGAATAAGGAAGCCTTGCAACATTTTCAAACTCAGCGCTTCATTCACCTTTTATGGCTATCATCCTTTTTCAGCATTTCACATTTACCCTTGTCAACCTCAACATCCAATGGCGTACAAACATGGAAAGAAGATTCCAACTTGGATTGCCTTGTCATTGTCTTGCTCACAACACTTGATTAAATCATTTCTGTAGGGACCATGAAAGTGGTTGCCCCAAGCTTGTTTCCTCCTTCGACTGCATTCTTCTCAGCCTTTCTATTCCTAAGGGTGAGGTATAATTTAGGGGAAGACCATATGGAGGGAAATTTTTGGTCTCTCAAACTTTATGTTGTGGCTGGGGTGCACACGAATCTCCAGGGATATTGTAAGGCATTTAGGACCTTTAGGATTCGGCTCATTTGCTCATTCAATTGTTGGACACCGACTTCCATCCTTTCTTGAACTTTTCCTTGGTTCTCCAAGATTTGGAAATTGGTTCAAGTCCTTTAGGGTATCTTGGATTTATTTTTTGAAATTTTATTAGATGAAACAAAAAGAGAAAAATAAAATAAAAATGAAAAGAAAATGTAGTTCAAATGCTCTAGTCAGAAATTATAAAGCCATGAAAACATTGTCCCGGTATAATTTGGAAATTAACAAGAAACAGAGTCAATAGGCTGGCTCATCATTCAGAAGTTCCCAAGATGTGAGTTATAAGAAGTCCTGGTCAACTATGTCAGGCCTTGGCTATCACATTCTTCATTTCTTCGATCAGTTTCTTGCAGCAATTGAGGAAAGTTTCAATCCTCTTCAGCAGGTTAATTATCGGTGCTGGAAACTCAACATCAGCTAATAGCTTAAGGATGTATTTAGTGACTTCTTTGGCAAGGGAAGCTAGTTGTGAGAATGATACGCGGGGCTCAAGCCCAATAAATAAAGTCCATCAAACCAACCCAAGAAGAAGGACAAGTCCATATCTTTGTTGTCCACACCTTTCAACACATGGCAGCCGTGCCTCTTCTAGAATTCATTCACATTTTCTTTGCTTTGTACACGTGGCATCAAATCCACTTATCATGGGCATTTAGATCACGTTGCAGACTCATGGATACATCTATAAATCCATGGTTGCACTCATTGTAATACACTTTTGGAAATACTATGAGTTTTCTCTTCTGCTGATGATAATTCCAGCAACTTGAAATCTCTACCGAAAGTCCTTCAATGAGTTTCTTCCATTTCTCCATGTAGCTTCGTTCCAATGGAAGGCCTCCTGAGCTAGTATTCTCTCCACCAAAAACTCTGCCTCCCCCAATAGCCTCTGTGAAGCTATCTTCATCCGCTGCTTGCTATCTTTGCATCACGCTGTTCACTTTGATTCACATCATCTGCTGCATTCAATTTACTTGCATGGCTGGTGAGGATATTGGTGTGTTAACATACCTAGCTTGGGAAAGGGAAATTGAGGACATGCATTTCTTCATGGTTAGGAGAAGTAAATATGAATCCTATTATTCTAGAGATTGTGAATCTTACATCCTTAGTTTTTACACTTCTAGATTTGAAAAATATGCAAGAGAGTGGTGGGAAGAAAGGCAATACCATGTTAGGATAGGTAGAAAATTCCCCATCTATAATTTGAAGGAATTGAAAGCTTGTTAGAGAAGAAAGTTTGTGCCTCCAGAATCTCAAAGAAACTTAGAACTTATGAGAGAGCTTATTAGAGAAGGCAAGTCATTCATTACAAATTTAAGTAGGTTCTCTCGTAGAGAAAGTGGGTTTCTAGAAAATCTTAAGAGGCTATGGGAAGAGACAAGCAATTATAGAATTGAGAGATTGAACAGAGAAAAACAAGACCAAGAAGCAAGAGAAAGAAGAAAAGAAGAGAGAAGAAGAGAAAGAAGAAAAGAAGAGAGAAGAAGAGAAAAAGAGAGAAGAGAGAAAGAACAAGAGAAAAGAGAAAAGGAAGAAAGAGAGAGAAAAGAAAGAATAGAGCAAGAGAGAAGAGAAGATGAAGAAAGAAAAAAGAAGGAAAAGAGAGAAGATGAAGAAAGAAAGAGAAGAGAAGAAGAGAGGGTGGGAGAAACACAAGAGAAAGAAAAGAGAGAAAGGGAAGAAGTTGAAAGAACAGAAATAGAGGAAAAGGAAAAAGAGCAATTAAGGGCAACATCTCCTCCTACACTTACAATAGAACCTAGTCTATTAAGGGGAGGTTTCTTATCCTTTCACTTTTCTCCATTTATTTTTGAAATTCCAAAATCTCACTTTTCTTTCCAAAAATTTTCCATGCCATCTTTAAAAACATTAAACTTCTCAACACTTGGCAATTCACAACTTGGGTTAGGGTTACTTTTATGATTACCACTAACTCAAGATACCAAAAAAGGTTTCTTTATAGTATTAAACTTGAAAATGTTGAAATTAAGAAACCTTCTTCTAAACATGTTCTTCTTTATATTTTGTTGGGTCATAGAAAATTAATTAGTGATATGTTTAATGCTTATTGCAGATTGATATTTGATCCAGGAGGAATTCTTGTGAAGTCAACACAAATAAGTCCTCATAAAGACGACCCACCAGATTTGAGGACAAATCCTTTCCAAGAGGGAGCGGATGATACGCGGGGCCCAAGCCCAATAAATAGTCCATCAAACCAACCCAAGAAGAAGGACAAATCCTTCTCCTTCATTTTGAATGGAATCTAGAGACCCAAGACAAGGGGTAAAACTGTCCAAGTGAAGCCCCAAGCTGCTAGCTGCACCCCATATCTTTGTTGTCCACACCTTTCAGCCTTTCAACACATGGCAGTCGTGCCTCTTCTATAATTTATTCACATTTTCTTTGCGTTGTACACGTGGCATCAGATCCACTTATCATGGGCATTTAGATCACGTTGCAGAATCATGGATACATCTATAAATCCATGGTTGCACTCATTGTAATACACTTTTGGAAATACTATGAGTTTTCTCTTCTGCTGATGATAATTCCAACAACTTGAAATCTCTACCAAAAGTCCTCCATTGAGTTTCTTCCATTTCTCCAACTAGCTTCCTTCCAATGGAAGGCCTCCTGAGCTAGTATTCTCTCTACCAAAAACTTTGCCTTCGCCAATAGCCTCCGTGAAGCCATCTTCATTCACTGCTTGCTATCTCTGCATCACGCTGTCCACTATGATTCACATCATCCGCTGCATTCAATTTACTTACATGGCTGGAGCATCTATATCAAAGAAACTTCTTTTTCAATTCTTTGTAAGTCGCCCTTATTCAACAACATGCTCACTTGCATTTGAGTCATCAATTCTCAATGTCTTATTTTTAGCTCAATACCAACATTCCTTCTTCAGTTTTTCCACTACTGCTTTAACACGCTGCTCAGCACCGTGAAATTGTTTTTCACAATTTGGGTCAGGAGATGACAACTTGATTGTCTTGACCCTTTTTGTGACTCATTGGCTAAAGGAATATTTCATTGACAATCCATGATCTTAGGCCTTTCTTCGAAGCGAACAACATTTCCCCAAGCGTTCTTAACTTGAAGCATTTCAGTAAAGGTTCCTTCCTCAGGAGATCTGCGACGTGGCAAGAGATGTAGGCATTGGCGACCGTCTCACAGGATACCCGAATTGTTTCTTTTTTTTGTATTTTGTTTTTTGTATATTTTTTTTTGTTTTTTTTTTTGTTTTTTTTTTGCTGACACACGTACAACACTGGGTACCCATGAGGGGACATCAAGATAGCTCCCGCAATGGTGTATGATACACGATCTTTGCTACCGAGAAAACACGCCATTTAAATTTTTCCTCTTCTAAGCCTACACAGAGCTGCGTTCATTCATTTGCCCCTTTCATCTTTAGTTTAACCATCGTAGTTCCTAGGGGACATATTCAAGGTACCCTTACTCATGCGAGAGATGAACCACTTATGGAACACAGATAAACAATGTGACATCTTTCTTCTCTTTGGCTCACCTCATCGACCGAGGGTCCCATAAGTTTCAGCTAGGCCAATAGTGAATGGATTCTAAGAGCTAGTACATTCTTGAATGTTTCTCACCTTTCAGAATCGGTTAATCAATGCAAGAATCACTCTAGGCATCTTTGAGTAAGACCCCTTGTTGTAAGTATGGATTCACTCGCCAACTTCAAGGGTGTACTTTTATGATTTTATCTAGCTGCAAGATAGAGGTATACAACCTAGGTAGTTGTATGGATCTTTGCCCTCGAGAAATGCATTTAAGATTTTCCCAAATTCTTCCACTCTGACAAGCTTAACAAAATCTTATACCCGTTCTTGAGTGCATCTTTCAGGGTTATCTCTTTTCACCAAATCCTTCAAGTGATCAATACTGCCCCACTTGGCGTCGATGTGTAACCTTTTATCAAAATGTATGAACTCGAATGCCCCTTGACTCAAAATCCCATGTTAATTTTCATCTTTACCTTTAGGAATTAATCACAAATTTATAATTTTCTGACTAGAATCCACAAAATCTGACAAGACCATAAAAACATGAATAAAAAAGAAAGAAGGAAAAAACCAGATGTACAAAATGCTATGGTGATATGTACAAGGTGCTTGATTTTATTGTGCAAAAATGAGGATTATAAGACTGCACACATCTCCCTTTGTGCCCTAACGAAGGTTCAACGCTTAAGGTCCAAGGTTAGGTACATGCAACCTCACAAGGATGGTTCCCTGAGCCTAAAGATCATAGGTCAATAAAGCTATGGTCCCCATCATAGCATTTCCACAACAGTTGAGTAATCAACTAGATGCGGAGACACAAGTGAAGAGGACAAACTCTAGCTGGAGTTCTC
This sequence comes from Vigna radiata var. radiata, assembly GCF_000741045.1. Lineage (NCBI taxonomy): Eukaryota > Viridiplantae > Streptophyta > Magnoliopsida > Fabales > Fabaceae > Vigna > Vigna radiata. The sequence goes on along the minus strand of NW_014542035.1, from coordinate 313,016 downwards.
ATGATAGCCAGACAGGAAGTACATCCTAGAGTGACACCGCTACACAACTCCTCTAATTCTAAGTTACACTCAGACCCGTGTATAGGGCCTCACTCAAAAGGTGCACAAAGTGTGTGTGTGTGTGTGAAGGGAGAATGCAATCCACCCAAACCCTCACCTGCAAAACAACCAGAAAATTTTCCCAGGCAGATATAACACATTTTCTAGCCTAGGGTTTGTTAACGGATTGGCAAGCATACCAAATTGTTCAAGTAATAATAAATGGTAAGACCAAGTATCGTTTTCCCAAGAGACTCGAAAGGCCTTATCGTTCGCGGGAATTAAAATCGTAAGACTTGAAAATAAAAATTAATTAATGGAGTTGATTCAATTGACAAGAAGAAAACAATGGATGAATGGAGTTGTTGGGGGTTTACAATATCATCTAATCCACTCTCTCTTATCTACTCCTCTTGAATTATTAGTTTGATTAATTAATTGTCATGCAACTTTCTTAGCCTACCCTTAACCCGATCCCTCAGCGAAAAGAGCCTAATACTCATTACTGGCTTGCTATCCCTAGCCTCCCCTAGCAATTAATATAGCATTATATAGCAGAAGTTATAAACAATTGATCGTCCTACCCCTATCCCTAGGTGGTATTGCAAAATAAAGGAATTAATCACCAGTTCATGACATTACTGTACGTCCCCCTATAAATAAAGACAAACATAAGTTATCGAATGAGTTAAAGGATAAAGGCATTAAGCACAGATGAGAACCCAACAATTAACAATCAAAACACATGGAAACCATATAAATAATCAAGAGTTTCAATAAAAGAGAGTATCAAAAGATTACATTGTTTCCCCCAACAACAATAGGATTTAGTTCACCATTNATGGAAACCATATAAATAATCAAGAGTTTCAATAAAAGAGAGTATCAAAAGATTACATTGTTTCCCCCAACAACAATAGGATTTAGTTCACCATTTTCATGGTGAATCTAGATGAAAAATGGATGAAGAATGGAATAGCAAACCCTAGAAAAGATGAAAAGGAGCCTAAGCATCCAAGAGATCCTCTCCATAGAGCAAAATTAGGTCTGGCCGCCCCCTTTTGTCAAAAGAATCCTTCTGTACTCGCAATAGAGCTATTTTTAGGTGAGGAGCGCAACAGAAAACAGGGCCAAACCCAGCAGACCATCGCCCGGCAGAACAAGTGTGGCACTTGGCGGTTTCCCATAAATTGCACTACTGCCCGGCGGTAGGGTCTACCGCCCGACGGTTTCCCTCAAAACCGCCCAACGCCAACGGTAATGCCTACTCCACGCCCTGGACCGCCCGACGGTGTAAGTTACCGCTGGGCGGTGCGTCGACTCTTTAAATCTTCAATTTTCTTCTATTTTCTTGAGTCTTCGACCTTTATCTTCAACTCCATTCTTCCCTTTCTCCAAAATACTACAAAACAATGCAAAACAAGCATAATATCGCTAAAAACAGCTTTTGACTCTCTACAGACTCATTTATTGAGTTTTTCTTGATTCTAAGCTCATTCCAAGTAGTAAAGGGCGTAATTTGGTCTAATTTGACAGATGAAAATTACTATTTTTCAACCTTCATCAACACCCCAAACTTAGAATTTTGCTTGTACTCAAGCAAAACAAAACAAAACAACACACAAAACAAAGCTTGGCTTTCTACTCTTTAATCCAATGATTCAACCTTCCCAAAGTACATGACAAAACTACTCAATCCAAATCCTCAGCGAAATCAAAATAAGATGCATGCATGTTTTCAATCCAGAGATTGCACAACAGATGTTACACATTATGAATGACCAATCTACTAAGCAAAAATGCACTCATGAAAATTAACAGTTCATACCAAGCAAGTGTTTCACTCAATCACTCAAGTGTTTAAGGTGACACTCCAACTCTCTATTATTCACAAGTCACATGAAACAAAATTGCCATTCATCTCAAACGATCAACATCTTTACATGAAAATGCCATCAAAAGGACTTTTCAAGGCTTGTAATGAGGTTAGCCTAACAAGAAAAATTGGTTTTTCTGGAATCCAAAGTCCTTGAGTCAAGAGAGCTATCATAATAATCAACATTTAATCACAACTCTCTCCCTTACCAATCTCTCTCATTCCCAACTTTTTCCCTTTTCTTTTACATGGAGCTCACTTTTCATGCTTTTCTTCTTTTCTTTTCTTTTTCTCATGAATTTTTCTTTTCAGAACAATTGAGCTCAATGCTTTTCATTTGCCTTTCAATTTCCCCTATACAACCCCAAACTTGAACCTTTTCATCACATACAATGAAGCTCATCCCAACTCAAGGCAAAGGATTTCGAGACAAGGGTTCACATCCTGTTTAAGGCTAAGGTTCAAAAAGGGTATAATATTTTCAAGCACTTTCGGTGAAAATTTGGCTAGAGAACGGTTCTCAAAAATGGCCTTGGTCATATGACATTCACATGAAATTCCATCAATCATCAAGATTAAGGCAATATCATTCATGTTTTCCTGTGAACAATGCATACAACAACAAAAACTTTGGAGCTCAATACCTCACACACATGCTTTCTCACACAAGGTTCATTCATACATCATGCTTAGCATCATAACCACAATCATAATTCATCACACATCTATTTCACTGGCTATTAACACACAATACAGCTTAATTATCATCCACATCAAATAATCATCAACTAGTTCCATCATTCATATCAGTCAGTCAAACATTTTCAGAGAAAGTATTCAAGCCAAGTATACACACGAAAAATAAAATTCAACCTATTCTTAGAATTTAAATGCAAAGATAAGATAGAGAAAACTAGGTTGCCTCCTAATAGCGCTTGTTTAACGTCACGAGCCTGACCCAAACCTGTTTAGCACTTGTAAGTAAGTGCGATTCCTTCCAACACCCATCAGTAGGTGTGCCTTCCTGGAATCCTTAAGTGGATTTAACATTTTTAGCAACCCTCAGTAGATGCTACCCAAAAATTGTTCCAAAAATTCAAAAATTACATGTTCCAATGAAAATAAAAAATGAAAATAACTTAAAATGAAAATTTTTCTTAAAAATACAAAAATTGATTTCTAGCACTTCAACTCTTTTTCTTCACGTTGGGATCTTCGTCATCCCACCGGCTCAATTTTCTTCTGCCCACCCTCTTGACCACTGTGGAATATTGTCTTCTAATGTCCATCATGCCTTCATCTTTTAGCTTCCTATTGACAATCCACTTCTTGTTTTTAAAGCGCACTGAAAGGCCCCGCAAGAATGACGTCTCCTTTGAAGAGGTTGGTTCCTTCTTGCAAACCTTCCCTATTTCATGAATCTGCAAAACATTACAATTGTAATGAAATTGAATACCTATGGATTTGTCTTCCTTTGCAACGTCACTTTTGGCCCTTTTATACTTGACTTTCGTGACTGCCCTCTGTACAGCTTCTTTAGAGCCATAAATCAACACTTGGTCATGATCTCTTAACTTTATTCCTCCATCATGGATACGTATAACGATCTTAGAAGTCCTCATGAATGGTCTTCCTAAGATTAATGGATTTTTTTCCTTCCTTAGTCATATCCACAACTATAAAATCAACCAAAAATTCCAACTCCTTAATCCGAACAATTGCATTTTCCACCATTCCAACTGGTTTCTTCCTAGACCCATCCGCCACTGTCAAGATCACTTTGGTAGGCTTTAATTCTATCCCTTTAATCTTCTTAAAATCACTGAGAGGCATCAGATTAATGCTTGATCCTGAATCAATCAAAGCTTCTCCCAAATCTACATCATTAACAACGCAAGGAAGAGTCAAAACTCTTGAATCCTCCATCTTCTATGGATGGTTCTTCTTCCTGGGTTTAACCAACTGCTCCTGATTTTATTCATAACCTAGATCAATTAACTTTCCCAGATAGTATTTGATCCTCTCATCATATTCAGAAGTTTGCGAAGATGTTCTAGGATTAATAGGTGCCTTATTTAGAATATTACGGATTTATTCTTTAATACCTTCTTTCTCTTTTTCTCTTTCAGCTTTCTTCTCTTCGCATCGCTTATGCTCACTATGACTCCTCTCCTCCTCTTCGTCCTCACTGCTTCCAATCTCAATTATTTCCTCCTCTGGCTTCCTTTTTCTTCTTGTTATAACAACTTTGCACTCCTCTTTTGGGTTAACGTCAGTGCTAGCCCAAAATTGATTTTTTTTCGTGGTTTCCACCCTCTTGGACAACTGTCCAATCTGTGTTTCTAGTGATCTAAAACTAGCCTGATCACTCGCTTGTTGAGACTCAAACTTTCAAAAATTTATCAAATTTGTCAGTTAATTCTCTGACTGTCTCAGTCAAGCTGCTTACCTGTTGCCATAAGGGAGAAGGTTGCTGCCGGAAGTTACCCACTTGTCCAGATGAATTATTTTGGCTTTGCCCAATACTTGGATGATTTTTCCAACGTTGGCTAGAGTTACCTCGGTTGAAATTTCCTTGCTTGTATTGAAATTGGGCTCCCATATAATTAACATCCTACTGTATCTCCTTAATGAAAGCACATTGACCATTGATATGGTCGCCACCACATAAGTCACAAAGTTGTTGTGTCTGAGAGATATTTCTGATTCCCCTAGGAAGTTCGGAGAGGACCTTCGTCAACTTATCTAATTTTTGGCTGAGAAGGTGATTTTGAGCAGCTGCAGCATCTTTAGCAGGAAGATGTAAGAGTCCTCCTTTTTGTATGCCCCTCTCACTCTGTGATACTTCATTCAAGGCCATCTCTTCAATCAAATCATACGCCTCATCTTCCGTTTTTCTATTGATACTACCTCTACCTGAGGCATCTAACATCATTTTGGAATGAGCACGTAAACCTCCAAGGAACGCGAGCAAATATGAAGTTTTAGCGAACCCATGGACTGGGGTCGCCATCAATAAACCTTTAAATCTGTCCCATGCTTGCCCGAGAGTTTCCTCCATTCCTTGCTTAAACGAAGAGATCTCCAGCTTCCCTTGATTAATTTTTGGAATTGGAAAGAATTTGGTGACAAATTGTTGTGCCACTGCCTCCCAAGTCCTGAATGTTCCTTCAGGGAAAGAATTCAACCAATCCTTTGTGTTTCCTCCGAGATAGAAAGGAAACAGACTCAGTCTAACTCTGTCATTCGACACTCCGGTTATCTTGACCGTGTTGCAAATCTTACCAAAGACAGTCAAATGCTTATAAGGATTCTCATTCGACAACCCATGGAATTGATTATTCTAGACTAATTGGATGAGTGTCCGACTCATTACCGTGATAGTTGCATTGTCAGCTGGAACCGCAATATTGTTGAAGTTCAAGGGGCCTACTGCGTTTGCTGCGTCCCCCAATGTACGTCTAGGAGGAGGTTGGTTAGCCATCTCCTCAAAATATGGTGCAGGAATCTCACAAGAAGAGTGCGAAATTGCTTCAGGAGAAAGAGATCTCTCACGTGAGGGACGTCTCCTTCTCCTCCCGTCTGGTAAACCTTCTAAAAGAGGTTGGTGGCCTTTTCTGCTTATAGTATGAATTGTTTCCTGCATACACAAGAAACACACCCTAAAAACACTTTTACAGAAAAATAAAATAAATAGCATTAAACAAAAATAAAACAAAAATAATTACAACCAAGTCAAATTCAATCAATCCACACTACTTGAAAAAGTAAACCTCGAGTCCCCGGCAAGGCGCTAAAAACTTGTTAACGGATTGGCAAGCGTACCAAATCGTTCAAGTAATAATAAATGGTAAGCCCAAGTATCATTTTCCCAAGAGACTCGAAAGGCCTTATCGTTCGCGTGAATTAAAATCGTAAGACTTAAAAATAAAAATTAATTAATAGGATGTGTGAATAAAATATAAACATGCAAAAGAAACTGATTCAATTGACAAGAAGAAAACAATGGATGAATGGAGTTGTTGGGGGTTTACAATTTCATCTTATCGACTCCTCTTGAATAATTATTTTGATTAATTAATTGTCATGCAACTTTCTTACCCTACCCTTAACCCGATCCCTCGGCGAAAAGAGCCTAATTCTAATTACTGGCTTGTTATCCCTAGCCTCCCCTAGCAATTAATATAGCATTATAGAGCAGAAGTTATAAACAATTGATCGTCCTACCCCTATCCCTAGGTGGTATTGCAAAATCAAGGAATTACTCACCAGTTCATGACATTATTGTACGTCCCCGTATCAATAAAGACAAACATCAGTTATCGAATGAGTTAAACGATAAAGGCATTAAGCACAGATGAGAACCCAACAATTAACAATCAAAACATATGGAAACCATATAAATAATCAAGAGTTTTAATAAAAGAGAGTATCAAAAGATTACATTGTTTCCCCCAACAACAATAGGATTTAGTTCACCATTTTTATGATGAATCTAGATGAAAAATAGATGAAGAATGGAAAAGCAAACCCTAGAAAAGATGAAAAGGAGCCTAAGCATCCAAGAGATCCTCTCCATAGAGCAAAATTAGGTTTGGCCGCCCCCTTTTGTCAAAAGAATCCCTCTATACTCGCAATAAGGCTATTTATAGGTGAGGAGCACAACAGAAAACAAGTCCAAGCCCAGTAGACAACCACCCGACGGAACAAGTGTGGCGTCCGGCGGTTTCCCACAAATCACACTACCGCCCGGCGGCAGGGGTCTACTGCCCTGCGATTTCCCTCAAAACTGCCCGGCGGTGTAAGTTACCGCTGGGCGGTGCGTCGACTCTTCAAATCTTCAATTTTCTTCTATTTTCTTGAGTTTTTGACCTTTATCTTCAACTTCATTCTTCCTTTTCTCCAAAATAGTATAAAACAATGCAAAACAAGCATAATATCGCTAAAAACAACTTTTGACTCTCTACCAACTCATTTATTGAGTTTTGCTTGATTCTAAGCTCATTCCAAGTAGTAAAGGGTGTAATTTGGTATAATTTGACATATGAAAATTACTGTTTTCCAACCTTCATCAGGGTTCAATATACAAGCAAGTCACATGCATTTATTTCAAACATCAAACATAGATAAGAATAAACAAACACGAAAAAGAAAAAAAAGGAAGAAAAACATAAAGCAAAACCACATTAAATTTGCGTATTTAATTAAATGGCTCGACTCTCTAATCTCCCTAGTAGAGTCGCCATTTGTCGTAACCGGAATCGCGACGGGGCGACGATCCAAAAAGAAAACGAGTTTTGAAAATGTTTTGGAGTCGCCACCATAGTTTATTTTGGAACACTACGGAAAAACCATAAAAAGGATAAGGCTTAGTCTATGAAAACCAGATTCTGGTTACGTGTAGGGAAGGTGTTAGCATCCTACAACGCCTGCCCTAAGGCAATACCATTAATTAAATGCTCAACTATCCCTAAAAATAATATTCTAAAGAAACAAAAATATTTTTTATTTTTTGTGCCCGGCAAGGACTGACCTTGCTCCTACGTATTTTCAAAATGAGAAATCAGGGTTATGTAGTTCTAGCAGAAAGATTGTTTTTTTGTTTGTTTGAAAATATTTATTTTGGTGTTTAATATATATAAACAAGGAAAAGGTTCTTAGCACGAGGACGATGCGTGCGATCACACACGTGCTTAAACCTTTAAAACAAATTTTATTTTATTTTATAAAAAGGGAAAAAGGTCTTAGCACGAGGACGATGTGTGCGATCACACACGTGCTTAAACCTTTAAAACATTTTTATTTTATTTTTATGAAAGGGGAAAAGGTCTTAGCACGAGGACGACGCGTGCGATCACACACGTGCTTAAACCTTTAAAAAAAATTATTTTATTTTTATGAATGAGGAAAAGGTCTTAGCACGAGGACAATGCATGCGATCACACACGTGCTTAAACTTTTAAAAAATATTTTTTATTTATTTTTTATGAAAGAAGAAAAGGTTTTGTAGCACAAGGATGATGCGTGCGATCACACATGTGCCTTAACCTTTAAATTATATTTTTTAATATTTTTTAGAGAAAAGAAGAAAAGGTTTTAGCATAAGGACAATGCGTGCGATCACACATGTACTTTAACCTTTAAAAAATATTTTTATTATTATTTATTTTTTTATACTTTATATATTTTTTTTTACGTTTTCATTTTTGTAATTTTTATACTATGAAAATAGTACTTACGTGAATGTTTAAAACAAAACTTCAAAATAATAAATGCAAATAGAATAAAAATAATGATACTATTTACGTAAATATTTTTTTTACGAAAGATATGAAGATAGAAAATAAATTACAGCTAAAAAAAATATATTAAGAATTAAAGAAGAAAAAATACTAGAAACTATTTTTTTATATTTTTAAGATTTATCTTATTTCATTTAAGAAATATTTAAAGAATAATAAAAAAAGAACAAACTAAATCCATATTTAATTGTTAAAAAGAAAGATGTCGTAAGAATCTCTAAAAGTAATGAAACAAACTTATAAACAGAATTACAAAAAATGAGGAATGTGAGGATATAAAACTACAAGGGGTTGTATGCAATAAAAACCTGATAATCAAATAATAAAAAAATAAAAAAAAAATCATGAAATAAGACAAAAGTATAGGTGCAGAGAAAACTAGGGTGCATTCAACCGAAGCCCTTTCCTTTCTGTTTCCTTACATTCTCTTCTTGAAATTGAATTTTCTCTTTCTCTTTTTTTTTCTATTCCCTTATGCTCTCTTCCCGAGGTTAAATTCTCTCCCATTTTCTTGTTTACAAGGTGCATATTTGTATACACACATTTGTAATATTATTTTGATCTTGCCTTAATGGCGAATTAATTGTCAATTAGCATAATAGGGAAATAAATGGTCTTGATTGAAGAAAAATAAATCAAATTAAAAATCATATTTTTTTCTTTAGGAAGAAATTGAATACCACAATCAATATATTATTTTTAATTATTTCTTGTGATGATTGTCATAATGTTGATTCGAATTATTACCAAATAAAACAAAATTTCAAAAATATTCTCAAGTGATGCACTAATATTAATTGCTTATGGGCATTTTTCCAAAGAACTCAAATCGAATTCATCACGTGCAGCACCTCTCCGATTTTATTCACGTGCACCCTTTTTTTTTTCTTTTTTTTCCTTCTTCCTTATTTCCTTTTGTTTTTCTTTTTCGTTTTTTTTTTCTTTTTCTTTTTTTAATTTTAATTTTAATTTTTTTTCTTTTACTTTTTGCTTTTCTTTTTTCCTTTCCTTTTCTTTTTTTTTGTCCCTTTTTTTTCAAAATGAATATAAAAAATAAAATCAAATTAAATAATAATAAAGAAAGCTAAACCAAATACCAAATAGTAAAACAAAATAAAAAAAATGAAAAAATAAAAATAAAATAACACAAAAAAAACAAGTCCTATTATTTAGTTACCCGGATGAAATTTTTTGTTGACACCTACCCTTAGCCCAATCCCTTGGTGAAAACAGCCTATTATTAATTACCAGCTTGCTATTTGATACGCAGGGTCCTAGCAGGCTGCATCCAGGTCCTATAACAAGACAGATGGCTCGACAACTACAGCAGGAACTTAACCAGCCAACACTAGAAAGTCAAATATTCTTGACATGTTTTGAGTGGAAGCCAGGAGGGCAAGATCAAGAGCCAAGATGGTCCAAGGAAGGGAAGGGATAAAACACCACATTTTCCTTACATGTATGACACAACACATTTAGTTTTATAGCTGTCACACATGTAACACATGCTACTTAGTTAGAAAACATTTTCCACATGTTTAAAAAGGCCTTATAGAAGGCTAACACATGCTGCACATGGTTGCCTACGTGTCAGTAGATCCACATTTCATGGATCTAGTATTTTCCTTGCCAAGGCCGAATTGGTATGCTTATAAAAAACCCAAGGCAGCTTCTGTATGTTACTTTTGGAAATTGAGAGATAAATTGTTGATGCATTTTCCAGCTTCTCTCCTTCGAAAGTCACTCACTTGTGCTTCTTTTCCTTCTCCTCTAGCTTCCTTCCTAGAGAGGGCTTTCTAAGCTAGCATCCCTGCCACCATAAGCACTTCCATCATCAACCTCATCCATTAACCAAAACTCCGCTGCTACCAAATCAACGCCATATACACTCAGATCTGCTGTTGCCACCTTCACCTTCGGTTTCCTCTCCAAATTCCTTTCCATCTACACTGTTCCATTGCCTGAGCTCATGGATCTGGACTGTCTTCCAATGCTGGACGTATCACTATCCCTAGCCTCCCTTAGCAACCAATAATGCAATGTGAATGGAAGCAAAATACAATTGATCATCCTACCCCTATCCCTAGGCGGCATTAACATAATCAAGGAATTTCTCACCAGTTCATTGCATTACTGTACATCCCCATATCAATAAATACAAACAACTTTTACTGAATGAGTTAAACAATAAAAGCATTAAGCATAGATGAGAACCCAACAATTGGTAAACAAGTATATGACAAGCATATGAAATAAATAAGAATTTGGATAAATGAGAGTTTCAAAAGATTACATTGTTCCCCAACAACAAAAGGTTTAGTTCACCATTGTCATGGTGAAACTAGATGAATATAATGAAAGAATGGAAAAAGCAAACCCTAGATTTGATAAAAAGGAGCCTAAGCATCCAATAACTCTTCTCCAAGGAGTGTGAAGTAGCTCTGGACGTCTTTCTTTGCCAAAGAATAGGGTTGCAAGTCGTACTAGGTCTATTTATAGACCAAAAAGATAATAGAAAGATCTCAGAATCCGCAAAATAAAAACTGACAACCGCTCAGCCCCTAATTTGACCGCTCAGCGGTTTCCCTCTAATCGCAAGACCGCTCAGCGTCCAAAACTGCAGCTCAACGCCAAAAAATGATCGCTCAACGCCCATTTTCACCGCTCAACGCTGGTCAACTGCACTATGGTCAACTGGTTGACTTTTCTCCATTCTGGTTGACTTTTTTGCACTGCAACTCTTTGATAACTCAATCCTTCTTTCAAATCAGTCAATAAACCTACAAAATTAATGGAAACCAAGCATAAAACCAAGAAAACCAAGAAAACCAACTTTGACTCTCTTACTCTCTAACTTCATAAAAATGCATGATTTCAAGCTAATTCTAAGCCATAAAGGGTGTGATTTAATATCAAAATTAAGTATGAAAATAACGGTTTTTCAACTGTTATCACATATTCAGAAGTGGAGGGTTTCTTTTTCAAGAATGGTTGGTCTTTCAAAATGGTTTCTTTTGCATCGATGACTCAATATTCAACGTCAAATGTGTAAATAGATTCAAAATTTAAATTCTCTTGAAGTTGTTTCCCAGATAAGAAATCAGATAGCTTTGAAATCTAAGGGTAGAAAACAAATCCAAGACAATTTAAAAGAAGAATCATACAATGCAAATGATGAAATTAAACAAGTTTTTCATAAATATATTTTAGTGCTAAAAATTGTTTCAGAATTAAACATATTGTGAACCATATTTCTTTTTTCTCTCCATTTCACTTTGAGTAAGATAACTTAACCATTTTTGTACTATATAAAGCGTTTTATTGACTTCAATTTCATAGGCCACCTTCTTATGATTTGAGGCCTGAATGCGGAACTTTAAAATTCAAGTGAGCAAATTACAATTTAAAGAACAAATATGTTACAAAATCTAAGAGAAGTACAATGACAAGGAGATAAAAAACATGAATCCTAATATGTTCAATACGGAAATAGGACGAATTGCGTTACAAGAAAAGCACAAGTATATTTATAGATGAAACGGTGTCGTCTAAATATTTTAGTTCTCAAAATTGTTTCAGAATCAAACATATTGTGAACCATATTTCTTTTTCCTCGCCATTTCCCTTCTCATAAGATAACTTAACAATTTCTGTAATATAAAAAGCATTTTCTTGACTTCAATTTCAAAGGCCACCTTTATATGAACTGAGTTCTGAATGCGACACTTTGAAATTCAAGTCAGCAAATTGCAATTTAAAGAACAAATATGTAACAAAATCTAAGAGAGAGACAATGACAAGGAGATAAAAAATATGAATCCTAATATGTTCAATATGGAAATAGGAAGCAAGGAATTAAGTGAAATGCAAGCTATATTTATATATGAAATGATCACGAACACTAGATTGTGTAATTATGGTCAGTAACTTGAATGAACATCGATTCCCATCCGATTTCGACTTTCAAACATCATTTAGTATAAAACTAAAAAATCTCAAAAATCTCTTTGTATATTGATAAAATCTCTTTGGATAATGATGCTTGTGATGAAAACTACGTCAAATATCTTGAGGCTACGACGTTAAAGTGAGTGTTTAAAAGAAAAAACAGAAAATAATAAAAAATGGATCGATGTTCAAACATCATTTAGTGAAAAAGATAAAAATGTCTTTGGATCTTGATAATAATGGTAAAAAATCTCTTTGGATACTGATAATTGACGAAAACTACCTTGTAGAATAATGGGACTAGGACACAATTAGTGTTTAAAAGAAAAAAAGTAAAATAAAATAAAATTTGAGTGACCTTTGGTTTCTGGTAAAAACACACAATTAGTGCTCTCAACTACTCCAATGCCCTTCACGTCGATGCCCTTAAAGTCTATGCCCCTAGAGGCTTTGACGTTTGATTGAAATATAAAGGAAGTAACCGAGGAAATAAGTTAATAGATTTTGATTTCATTTGAAGTTGTACCATTTAAAAACCTACCCTGCATACCTTTCCTAACCAAATTCATGTTAACGTTTTTCCTTTGGTGTCCCATTATTCCTTCACTAAACGAAGATATTTCTTTGTTATCCATGAAGGCATGGTGGAATACTAGATATTCGACGTCAACTTTTGAAATTTAAGAAATTTTGAAATTGTTTCCACAATAGAAATTAGATAGATCTAAATTGTAATGGTAGAAAACAACTCCAAGACCATGTGAATTTGATGTTCAAACATCATTCAATGAAAAAGTTAATAAATCTCATTTGTTTCAGATAAGAACAAATTCACCCATAATGTCCAAACCCTATGGTGTTGACGTTATATTGGATGGTTAAAAAGTAAAAATAAAAGAAGAATAAAAAATGCAAGTCCTTTGGCTTCTAGTTGAAGAAGACATCACATGGACTCAATATGCGACGTCACCTATATAAATTTAATTTGTCTTGGAGTTGTTTCCACCATAGGAAATCAAATAGCTCTGAATCTAATGGTAGAAGACAAACCCAAGAAAATTTAAAAAACGATTCATACATTGTAGAATGATGAAGTTGAACAACTTTTTAATTGTTAACTTGTCTCAATCTTATCTACTAAATAATCTATCTAAATTTTTTCCAACAATAATCTATCTTAACCTTGAGTTTATCACTGAACTTAATCGTTTTTGAAATTTGAAGTATTATTTCTAAAAATCAATTAAGTTCTTTAGTATAGTCATACCTATCTTTATCAAAAAATTAACACACACCTTGAAGACTTGATTTATGTTTTATCATACATATATTAATCATCAAAAGTTTTAAAAGGAGAGAGGAAAGAAGTATCAGATTTGGGAATGTTTAATAAAAAAAATATTTACGGTGCATATTATTTTTCATTTTTTATATAAAAAAAGTTATTTCGGATGTAAAAAATCCATTCATTTCACATCACTTTTAATGAAATAATAACATTTATTATAATTTTCATTATTGTGATCTATTACTAAAACTCAATTCGCATAATATTTTAAAGAAATAAAGTTTTATTCTCTTTAAATTTACCGAAAAATCTTTCTTATATTTAATAATATGTAAATATTACAAGATAAATTTACATTAATTAATAATATAAAAATATAAAAAGAATGTAAATAAATCTTATCTTAAAATATAATGATAACGGGAGGTTATGGAAGATTTTATAAAGGTAAAAGGTGAGGCTGAAATAAAACGTTGAATAACTGTAGAATTTGACGTATCAATTTTTTATCATAAAACTTTTAAAGGATAGGAAACAAATATAAGGTTAGAAATGTTGTTGAATCTAATAAATAAAATTATTTACGATGTACATTATGTTAACTTTTTTATATGAAAAAAAGTTAGTTCGGATGATAAAAGAACATTCATACCAAATAACTTTTAATAATATAGTATTATTTAATATTATTTTAGTTCAGACGTATGCTTTGTCTTTCTTCAAACACTTTCTCTTCTAACTGACAATTAGTACGTCAAATTCGAATAACTCAATATGCGAAGTTAACTGTATAAAAATAATTTGTATTGTAGTTATTTCCAACAGTTGGAAATTAATTAGATCTTAAAGCTAATGATAGAAGACAACGTCGAAGACCCATGCAATTCGACGTGATATTGAATGACTAAAAAAAGAAATAATATCAAATGTGCACGACATTTGGCTTCTGGTTGAAGAAAAGTCGAAGACCCGTAGAACTTGACGTTATATGGTTGAGCTTTTATCTATGATGGTATGGGGAAAAACAAGAGATGTAACACTTATGAATTTCAACTTGTTTTAGCATTAAATGCCTTGAAATCTGACAAAAAGAAAATGCAAAGGAAATATTATTATTATTATTATTATTATTATTATTATTATTATTATTATTATTATTATTATTCCTAATATGTTCAATAAGGAGGCAATGGATTAGGTAAAATGCAAGTTATATTTATAGATCAACCAATGGCATACATCGTGCAATGATGGCGATCATCTTTTTGAACGTCAAAGCTTGGCCAAATTCGACGTTCAAACATCAATCATAGAAAAAGTAATAATTCTCTTTTTAAACGTCGAAGCCTGGTCGAATTCGACGTTCAAACTGACATATCTTATTTTTTGTCCACAATAATCTATCCTAATCTTCAGTTTATGACTCAACTTAAGTTTTTATTTAAATTTAAAGTATGATTTTTTAAAAATCAATTAAAATCTTTTAGTATTATTTTTATTTAAATTTAAAGTATTATTTTTATTTAAATTCACTCATTCATCTTCCATTGAAGGTGTTTCTTACGAGCGTCTTGATTTCATCGGAGACTCCATTATCAGTCTCGCAATCAGCAACTACCTCTTTCTCGTATACTCTATCTCTATCCTCCATGTTGCCAACAACAGTACTGAGAAGCTAGCACGCGTTGTGTAACATCCCAATTTTTTTTGAGATGTCATGACGTAAATTTTTTTTTTTCAAAACCTTTCTATAAAACACTTATGAAAGATAATAATCTTTATTTGATTAAAATTGAGGAAGCTAAACATAGCCATATATGTTGTTTAGAAATCTGAGAATATTACTTTTACATAAATACCAAACCGGAAAAACTTTTAAATAATAGAAAATAAATAATAAATTCCCGAACATAACATTCCAACTCTCGTCAGCTACTTAGATCCGATCTTATCTCCAAACCATCTACTCCCGTACAATTACAATCATCGTAGGTGGAAACCACAACCACAACTTTCAGGGTGAGCAACCAGAATTATCTTATCATACAACATAAAATTATATTAACCACAATAATAACCAAATCATGAACATATATTATCACTGTTAGGAAACAAGTAGACTTCTTTTATACACCAAGAGGGGGTGAATTGGTGTTAATTCAAAATTAAAATCTTTTCGCAATCTTGGTATGAAAAATTCAAAGCTTTTTTATCTTTCCTTGAAATGTAAGTTATTGAAAATGTAATGCAGCGGAAAAACGCAGTTGACTTCCTAACAGATATAGTCGACTGGAAAATTAAAAGTGTAGGGATCAGAAAATTCAAACACTTTGTTTATACTGGTTCGGCCAACAATGCCTACATCCAGTGTCCTTCCAACCTAGGAAGCAAATGCACTATAATGGTTGCGGTTTTTACAACAAGGAATTTATAGAAGCACCACTCAAAAATTTAAATAATCTCTAACCTAAAACCAAATATAACACACACAAAACCATAATTGCAACAAGAATCCCCTTTCTTGCAATCTGCACCCACGTCGAACAATCCTCAACGTGTCACTAGCACTCTTCACAGGATGCCAAGCCTATCACAGCAGACTTCACAGGTTGCCAAGCCTATCTAAGGCAGACTTCACAGGTTGTCAAGCCTTCAGTAAAAAACCATCATCTTTCGCAGGATGCCAGGACTATCATGATGAACCCAAAAGCACCTCTCTATGCGGATATTAATCAAACAGTGAGAACGATGCCTTCTCCTTCTGAATTTCTCTCAAGCAAGATCACCACGGTCTTCTTGGAGAATTCTTGGAGCTTCTAACGAATTCACTCTGAAACAAGAAAGTGAAAATGTTAAATCACAAAAGTCATAGAACAATTCGCGTTTTGTCTATTTATAGTTTTTTGTTACATCAGATTGATTCATAGTCGAATAGCCTACTAATGGAGTCGACTGTATTAAAACAGTTATAACAGACAATCAACATAAAGGCTCCTTAGTCAACAGAATCAAGACTCATTTATTATAGTTGACCAAGTCATACAGTTTTAACTAACTTTTGAAAATATAGCCATTGGAGCCTGTAGGCTTAACATAATTTCAAACAGAATAGCAACACAGTCAAATATCACTAGTGCAAAATTGGCTTTTAACGTCACCTCTTAGACGTCAGTTAAGCTGGGCCCCGACGTAAATAAGTTAATGACTGGTGGCACTTTCGTAAATAAGTTGTTAATATAGACGTCAGATAAAAGGGGCCCTAACATCTATAATATGATAGACGTCGGGGCCCTCATAACCGATGTCTATACGCCCTCATATACGTCGGCTCCCCTGAAAAGACGTCAAAACTAAACGAAAAATTTAATAAAAAATAAATTTTATTCTATTTAGAAGTCTGTTATGGGGGGAACTGACTTCTAAAGCACCTTAGACGTCAGTTAATGGGGGAACCAGCGTCTAAACCCTAAGCCCAGAAATTTAAAAAGTCAGTTTTTGACTCCATATAGACGTCTGATCCCGCCAATCCGACTTCTAAAGCACTTTAGACGTTTGTTTTTGTGAGAACCGACATCTAAACCCTAAACTAAAAAATTTAAAAAGTCACGTTTTGGATCCATATAGACATCTGATCCCGTTAATCTGACTTCTAAAGCACTTTAGATGTCTGTTATTAGGGGAACCGATGTCTAAACCCTAAACCAGAAAACTTCAAAAGGCACTTTTTGACTTCATTTAGATGTTTGTTATGGGGAAACCGACTTCTAAAGCCCTTTAGACAGTCGTTACGCGCACTCATTGTTCATCATCTTCGTCGTGTTTTCTCTCTACGGGTTAAGCTTTTCAGGTTCGTTTTCTCACTTTTGCACCATTTTAAATTAGTTTTACTCCGATTACTTGACTTTTTGATGCATTATCTTTCATTTGAACCGATTAGAATCGCTTTGAAATTCTTTTCATCTCAAAATCTCACACAGCACATGTTCACAAAATCTGTACAAAGATTTTAGCATGGTCGAATCCATCAATAGTGTATTCGACTGGACTATAACTTTGTCACAACACATATAAGTTCAAAAGGTGCTTGTGATCTTTTCCTTTCAAAAATGTGTAATGATTAAAAACATTTTATCTTAAATTTCAATACAAGCATGTTCCACAAATATAACACTCAATCAAACATAAGAACATACAATGTAATTCAATCAAAACATGTTCAAAAGATATGACAAACTTTACAGAATAAGAACATGTAATACTGGAACATATGTACTATTATTAAGCACTGAGTTGTCATCATCAAAAACCAGTTTGATATAGTGTTTGTGTTGTCAACAATCTCAACAATCACTATATTACCATCACAAAAACATCAACACACAATGGTCTATTTCCTCTACACTACCACACCACCTAACCACCATAACCAATTCATTATGAGTCACACGACATCCTCTTCCCGTATCAGACATCTAAATAAAATCTTTTTCCCGCGTCACCCGGACGAAGATTCACCATTATTAGACCATCCTCTTCCCGCATCACACGGCCGAAGAGAATCTTTTTCCCGCATCCCACGACCAAAAGAGTCATCACTACCAAACCATCATCTTCCCGCATCACACAGCCGAAGAAAATCTCTTTCCCGCATCACACGGCCAAAAGAGTCATCACTNATCTTCCCGCATCACACAGCCGAAGAAAATCTCTTTCCCGCATCACACGGCCAAAAGAGTCATCACTACCAAACCATCATCTTCCCGCATCACACGACCGAAAGAATCATTACTATCAAACCATATCTTCTCGCATCACACTTAACTCTTCTTCTCTCTCCCACTTTCACCCACTTTCAAGTCACCCATCATCATCATCATTCTAAATTTACCATGCACACCAACAACCATACAAATTACAACATATAATAAAGAATATCATACAATGCCAAACCCTACACACACAAGGTAATTCTTGTCACTCCCCTTACTTGGGCTCGTACGATTTTTATTTCCAAGATCGCCAAGAAAGCTTCACAACGTCACCGATTGTCCTCCAATTTTTTATGCCCGTTCTCGGCTCTATTTTCTCCTAGAAAATGTCATTTTTTCCTCTTAGGGTAGCAAAATGACAACCCCTTTTTACTCTTCTCCTTTTTATCCTCTTCTATTCTATCTCCATCCTTTTATTTTTGATAAAATCTCTCAGTTTATATCTAAAACCATTAAGATTTCCTCTCTTATTCTCTCTTAACAACTTTTTGAAATATCATCAACCACCAAATCTTTTTAAAATCTACAATACCTAATAATGATTTTATCTAATAATAATATTTCTTTTAATCTTTAAAGTCACGAAGATTATATCTCTTATTTTCATTTAACTTATTTTTAAAATAACAACAATTAAATCTTGTAAAAGATTTACATAATATTATTTTATTAAATATCTAGGTTATTTAATTTGCATATTTTCCTTTCTACACCCTTCCTTAATTAATTTCTACACCAATTAAATAAAGGTAAAAGACCATTTTCCTCCTAGGAAAAGAATATAAAAATAAAGATATAACATAACAATTATGTTCTAACAAAAAATACAAACTCAAGAACATGATAAAGGTTGAAAAACAGTTATTTTCATATGTCAATTTGGACCAAATTACACCCTTTACTACTTGGAATGAGCTCAGAATCAAGCAAAACTCTACAAATGAGTTCGAAGTAGCGATTTTATGCTTGTTTTGCATTGTTTTGTAGCTAATTTGAGAAAAGTAAATAATGGAGTTGAAGATACAGGTCGTTGACTCAAGAAAAGAGCAGAAAAATGAAGATTTGAAGAGACGACGCACCGCCCGACGACACACTTAAGTGTGCCGTCAGGCGGTCCAGGACGAGGAGAAGGCATGGCGATTGACGTTGGGCGAACCTGAGGGAAACCACCCGGCGGTGGCGATTGCCGTCGGGCGGTAGGGCGATTTGTGGTAAACCGTTGGGCGGCACACTTAAACCGCCCGACAGTGGCTCGCTGGACTTGGGCCCATTTTCTGACGCACTCCTCACCTATATATACCCTTACTACGAGTTCAGAGTCATTCTTTTGACAGGGGAGAACCACCAGACCTAATTTTGCTCTGTGGTGAGGATCTCTTGGATGCTTAGGCTCCTTTTCATCTTTTCTAGGGTTTGCTCTTCCATTCTTCTTCCATTTTCCATCTAGTTTCACCATGACTATGGTGAACTAAACCCTATTGTTGTTGGGGGAAACAATGTAATCTTTTGATACTCTCTCTTATTGAAACTATTGGTTAATTATATGGTCTCCATATGTTTTGATTGATTATTGTTGGGTTATCATTTGTGCTTAAGGCCTTTATCGTTTAACTCATTCAGTATATTGATGTTTGTCTTTATTGTTGTGGGGACGTTCAGTAATGACATGAACTGGTGAGTAATATCTTGATTCTGCAATACCACCTAGGGATAGGGGTAGGACGATCAATTGCGCTAACTTATGTTTATAATGCAGTATTAATTACTAGGGGAGGCTAGGACAGCAAGCCAGTAGTTAATATTCGACGCTTTTCGCCGAGTGATCGGGTTAAGGGGAGGCTAAGAAAGTTGCATAACAATTCAATCAAACTAATATTTAAGGGTAGTATGTAACAGAGAGTGGAATAGATGAAATTGTAAACCCCCAACAACATCCATTCATCCATTGTTTTCGTTTGTAAATTGAATCAACTCTATTTTTGCATGTTAATATTTTTGTTCTCAAATCCAATTTATTAATTTTTATTTTTCAAGTCTTATTATTTTAATTCACGCGAA
>NW_014542035.1:284701-292321 GCF_000741045.1 Vigna radiata var. radiata | reverse complement strand
TCTAGTAGTGTGAATTGATTGAATTTGACTTGATTGTAATTATTTTTGTTTTTATTTTTCTTTTATTGCGTTTTGTTTTATTTACTATAAAAGTGCTTTTAGGGTGTGTTTGTTGTGTATGCAGGAAACAATACATACTAGAAGCAGGAAAAACCAACAACCTCTACTAGAAGGTCAACCATACCAGAGGAGGAAGAGACGTCCTTTACATGAAAGATCTCTTTCTCGAGAAGTTGTTTCATATTCTTCACCTGTGACTTTTGAACCAGATCTTGAGAAGATGGCCAATCAACCTCCTCCCAGACGCACTTTGGGGGACGCAGCTAATACAGTTGGTCCCTTAAATTTTAATAGCATTGCAGTTCCAGCAGACAATACAACTAGCATGGTGATGAGTCTGGCACTCATTCAGTTAGTCCAGAACAACCAATTCCACGGGTTGTCAAATGAAAATCCTTACAAACATTTGACAGTTTTTGTTGAAATGTGCAACACAGTAAAGATAACTAGAGTGACGGACGACAGAGTCAAACTTAGTTTGTTTCCTTTCTCTCTTGGAGGAAACGCAAAAGACTGGTTGAATTCTTTCCCGGAGGGAACATTTAGGACGTGGGAAGCGGTGGTCCAACAATTTATTACTAAATTCTTCCNACCTCCAAAGATCAATCAAGGGAAGTTGGAAATCTCTTCATTCAAACAAGGGATGGAGGAATCACTTGGGCAAGCATGGGATAGATTCAAAGGATTATTGAGAGCAACCAGTTCATGGGTTTGATAAAGCTTCATACCTGCTTGCGTTCCTTGGAGGTTTCCGCGCTCAGTCTAAAATGATGATAGATGCCTCAGCTGGAGGCAGTATTAATAGAAAAATAGAACATGAGGCATACAACTTAATTGAAGAGATGACTTTAGATGAAGTGTTGCAAAGTGAGAGGGGCACTAAAAAAAGAGGATTTTTACATCTTCCCACTAAAGACGCAGCAGCAGCACAAAATCACCTCCTTAGTCAGAAATTGGACAAGTTGCTGAAGGTCGTCTTTGAACTTCCTCGGGGGCTTAGAAATATTTCCCAGGCATAACAACTTTGCGATTCATGTGGTGGTGACCATATTAATGGTCAATATGCTTTTACAGAAGAGATGCAACAGGACGTGAATTATATGGGGGCCCAATTTCAGTACAAACAGGGAAATTTCAACCAAGGTTGGAAAAATTATCCAAGTATTGGGCAAAGCCAAAATGCTTCTTCTGGATAAGGAGGAAATTTCCGGCAGCAACAACCGTTACCTCTGTGGCAGCAAGTGAGTAATTTGACTTTGTCTGTCAAGGCCTTGAGTAATCGATTTGATGACTTCTACAAAAGATATGAGCAACAGGTAAATAACAATCAGGCCAACTTTAAATCACTGGAGTCACAGATTGGGCAGCTGACAACAAGGATAGAGATTACAGAGAAAAACCAGTTTAGGGCTTGCACTGAGGCTAATCCTAAGAGGGAATGCAAGATTATTACAAGTCAGAGTGGTTGGGACGCAAACAGTCAGGATGGTTGGGAGGAAGATATTGAACCATTCCATGTTGTGAACAGTGAAGAAGAGGAGACGTTAATGGGTGAATTCTTTGAACCCATGAGTAGTGAAGATGAAGGAAAGGAGAATTACAAGGAAAAAGAAGTTGGTGAAGTGACTGTGTTACCTTTAGAAAATAAGCAGATTCCTCCCCATTCAGAAAGAATCAAAAGTAACAAGGAGGATGAAATAGAGCTTACTGATGAAGAAGAGGATCTTGTCGTTCACCCACAAAAGAGTAATTATCCTCCTAAAGCTAAAGATCCAGGGTGTTTAACACTGTTATGTTCCCTGAATGATTGGGATGGGGAAGCTATGATAGATTCTGGATCCATCATCAACTTAATACCCACAAAACTTTTGAAGGAAATCGGTGGACTTGTGTTGAAACCCTCTGACTTGACTATAACAAAGGCAGACGGTTTTAAAAAAATGGCAGTGGGAATGGTGGAAGATGTTATTGTGCGAGCAGACTGTCTTGAGTTTTAAGCTGATTTCATTGTCATGGATGTTAAAACAAAAGATGAGCATCCTGTGATTTTGGGGCGACCCTTCATGGCAACATCAAAGATGTTTATTGATGTTCATGGTGGAAGAATAATGATGAGAGATTTGAATTATCTATTTCTCTATACTGGCCGTGAAGGGGATGAGATTAAGACAGTGAAAAGAAAAATATTTGAGAAGCCAGAGGTGAATGAAGAACAAGAAGAGAGCATAACAGGTAATGATTATTTTGACAGTTGTTGTGTTTTGCAGGTGCCTGAAAATAAAGGGAGAAGAACCATTCACCCAAAAGCAAAAGAAGATCCACTTCTACCAGGGAGCAAAGTGAGATTTAAGAAGAAGCCATGGATAATAAAGGAGTTGAAGGTAAAAGGATTGGTGAAGATTCAAAGACCATACTCAAAAGTCATCAAGAAGGTGGACCAAAGAAAAGTCAGTCGGTGGGATGATGAAAATCCCAATGTGAAGAAGAAAAGTTGAATTTGTTGGAAATCAAAGTTTGTAATTTTATGAACAATTTTTCTTTTTCAGTCTTTTGTTTTATTTTGGTTGGAACATGTACTTTCTGAATTTTCTGAACAATTTTTGGGTAGCATCTATTGAGGGATGCTAATTTTTTTTGGTATATAATGATGGATATCCAGACGGTGCACCTACTGATGGGTGATGGAAGGAAGTGCACTTATTGACAAGTGCCAACCAGGTTTAGGTCAGGCTCGTGACGTTAAACAAGCGCTACTAGGAGGCAACCTAGAATTTCTTCTTATACTTTTGCATTTTAAATTCCTAGAATAGGTTGAATTTTAATTTTGGCGTGTACTCTTGGCCTTAACACTTGTTCTGAAAATGTTTGACTGACTGATGTGCATGATGGATCTATTTGATGATTATTTGATGTGGATGAGAATTGAGTTGTAATGCATGATGATATCCAAGAAATAAATGGGTGATGAATTTATGATTGTGGTCATGATGCTAGGCAGGGTGTATGAATGAAGTTTGTGTGAGAAAGCATGTGTGTGAGATTTTGAGCTCCAGAGTTTTTATTGATGTATGCATTGTTCACAGGAAAACGTGGATGATATTGCCTTAATCTTAATGATCGATTGAATTGCATGTGAATGTCATATGATCAAGGCCATATTTGAAAACCCTTCTCTAGCCAAATTTTCACCCAAAGTGCTTGAAATATTATATCCTTTTTGAACCTTAGCCTTAAATAGTATGTGAACCCTTGTTTTGAAATTCTTTACCTTGAGTTAGGATGAGCTTAATTGTATGTGATGAAAAGGTTCAAGTTTGGGGTTGTACGGGGGAAAAATTGAAAAAGAAAGTGAAAAGCATTGAGCTCAAATGTGTGCAAAGAAAAATTCATGAGAAAAAGTAAAGAAAAGAAGAAAAACATGAAGAAGAGTTCAATGCGAAAGAAAAAGAAAAGGGAAAAAGTTGGGAATGAGAGAGATTAGTGAGGAAGGGAGTTGTGCTTAAATGTTGAATATTTTGATAGGTCTCTTGACTCAAGGATTTTGCATTCTAGAAAAACCAATTCTTCCTTTTTAGCCCAACCTCATTACAAGCCTTGGAAAAGTCCTTTTGATGGCATTTGCATGTAAATATGTTGATTGTCTGAGATGAATGGCAATTTTGTTTCATGTAACTTGTGAATAATTGAGAGTTGGAGTGTCACCTTAAACACTTAAGTGATTGAGTGAAACACTTGCTTGATTGGAACTGTTAATTTTCATGAGTGTATTTTTGCTTAGTGGATTGATCATTCATAGTGGATAACATCTATTGTGCAATCTCTGGATTGAAGGCATGCATGCATCTTATTTTGGATGTCACTAAGGATATTGAATTGAGTAGTTTTGTCATGTACCTTGGGATTGTTGAGGCATTGGATGAAACAGTATAAAGCCAAGCTTTGTTTTGTGTGTTGTTTTGTTTTGTTTTGCTTGAGTACAAGCACAATTCTAAGTTTGGGGTGTTGATGAAGGTTGAAAAACAGTTATTTTCATATGTCAATTTGGACCAAATTACACCCTTTACTACTCGGAATGAGCTTAGAATCAAGCAAAACTCAATAAATGAGTCTGGAGAGAGTCAAAAGTTGTTTTTAGCGATTTTATGCTTGTTTTGCATTGTTTTGTAGCTAATTTGAGAAAAGTAAAGAATGGAGTTGAAGATACAGGTCGTTGACTCAAGAAAAGAGCAGAAAAATGAAGATTTGAAGAGTCGACGCACCGCCCGACGACACACTTAAACCGTCGGGCGGTCTAGGACGAGGAGAAGGCATGGCGATTGACGCTGGGTGGACCTGAGGGAAACCGCCCGACGGTAGGGCGATTTGTGGTAAACCGTTGGGCGGCACACTTAAACCGCCCGGTAGTGGCTCGCTGGACTTGGGCCCATTTTCTGACGCGCTCCTCACCTATATATACCCCTACTACGAGTTCAGAGTCATTCTTTTGACAGGGGAGAACAGCCAGACCTAATTTTGCTCTGTGGTGAGGATCTCTTGGATGCTTAGGCTCCTTTTCATCTTTTCTAGGGTTTGCTCATCCATTCTTCTTCCATTTTCCATCTAGTTTCACCATGACTATAGTGAACTAAACCCTATTGTTGTTGGGGGAAACAATGTAATCTTTTGATACTCTCTCTTATTGAAACTATTGATTAATTATATGGTCTCCATATGTTTTGATCGATTATTGTTGGGTTATCATCTGTGCTTAAGGCCTTTATCGTTTAACTCATTCGGTATATTGATGTTTGTCTTTATTGATATGGGGACGTATAGTTCAAGACATGAACTGGTGAGTAATATCTTGATTTTGCAACACCACCTAGGGATAGGAGTAGGACGATCAATTGCGCTAACTTATGTTTATAATGCGGTATTAATTACTAGGGGAGGCTAGGGACAACAAGCCAGTAGTTAATATTCGACGCTTTTCGCTGAGGGATCGGGTTAAGGGGAGGCTAAGAAAGTCGCATAACAATTCAATCAAACTAATATTCAAGGGTAAAATGTAACCGAGAGTGTAATAGATGAAATTGTAAATCCCTAACAACATCCATTCATCCATTGTTTTCGTTTGTCAATTGAATCAACTCTATTTTTGCATGTTAATATTTTTGTTCTCAAATCCAATTTATTAATTTTTATTTTTCAAGTCTTATTATTTTAATTCACGCGAAAGAGGAAGTCATACGAGTCTCTTGGGAAAACTATACTTGGTCTTACCATTATATTACTTGTACGATTTGGTACACTTGCCAATTTGTCAATAGAACACTAATCTCCAAACAAAAATTCAAAGTCTCAAAACAATTTTATTTTTAAAAGCCCTTTTTTCCTGGATCTTACACGTTGTCGTTCGCTTCGTTCTCCACGTCTTCCTTTGCCACCACGCTCAACCCCTCATGGACCAGATCGAGCGTTTTGTGGAGGCAGTTGTCTTGGAGAATCCTTCCATTGTGTCGCATGGTGTGGGCTAAAGGGATGGCAAGGATTTTTCTGTTGTAGCCTGATTAAGGGGTTTTTCTGGGTGGTGCGATTCTGGGTTTTTTGGTTGCAGGTTGTGCGAAGGAGTAAGCTTCCATGGTTGTGCGAGATTGATGACGGAGGTGCGGCGTCCATGGAGTTTGGATGAGAACGAAGGCAGCGACGCTTTGGCGAAGAGGCTTGCAGTTGCGGTTCAACGACGATTTGGGATTTTGTAGAAGATGGGTGTTGGCCTAAAGTGATGGTGCGACGACAAGGTGATTGTTGGTGGTGCGATGGTGGTTGACGCACCCTAGGGTTTGGTTTGGGAATTAGGGTTTCAAATTGTTGGAGAAGATGATGACGTGTCAAGGTGGTGATGTGGCAGTATGTCATTGGCTGAAATGTTTTTCTCCCTAAAATGTTTTTTTCTTTTTTAATTTTATGTTCAAGTATGTGTTGTTGTACCACCTGACTTTTGAATTTCGCAATGTAAATAAGAATGAGGCTTTCAACACTTAATTTTAGGTTTAATTTCCAACTTTGCCCTAACTTAAACATCAGGTTTCACTTTGTATACATCATTTTTTAATTCAAAAATTAAAAAACATAATTCAATCACGTTTTTAATGCCACGTAATATACAAATTACACTATCAGGATAATGACGCAATCTCTGATGGGTGTCGCAGCCCATACAAATTTGATTGCATATGAGAAATGCAGTATAGCTAGGGAATGACCCCTAGGTCGTCTCCCAAAGTCCAATTTTGCGGTTCAAGAATCGAGTCTAACACGAATAGGGGGGTTTGGTAAGGTTTTGCAAAAATTAAAGAACTCAATAAAGACACAAATACAAACAAAGATGTAAACACAAATCTAAAGAAAACGGTTTCAACACATAATGAAAACGGTTGGTCCTTAACTTAATTACAATGTTTCCCATCATAGATTATCTAAATAAAGGTTCTACTTAGACCTCTAATCCAACAGAGTTAACCAACTAAGCGAAGTTTAGCCCGGTTTACATAAAAGCGAACTAAGCGGACACAGTGTTAATGTCAAATCTACTTTACACCATGCAGTTACATCGACTAAGCGAAGATGTAACACCAACTGTGCAACTAAGCGTATACCCAATTGCAAGTGCAAAAATAGAATTCACATTAACCAAGCCAGAGTGCACAGACAATCACAATTAAAGAATCTCAAGGAAACAGTGCAATATTGTCAATGACCAACCAAACTAATTTAAGCTACCATAGAAATTAAATTAACACTATTAAAGACCTTAGACAACATTCAAACATCAAGCACTGCTACAAACAAATTAACAAACACAGTTAAAAATAATTAAATTCAACACTAACTCAAACACATTAAACTCAACCTATTAACTCAACTAATTAAAAACCAAAGAAACCAACAAGCCTAACTTAATCCTAGCAATTAACTTGACTAAATGAAAATTAACAAAGGAATTTAAAAGTCCAATTCGCCAAAGAAAAGCACATGGCCGTTCACTACTCTCCACGAAGACCAAATCAATTTTTAACCTTCAATAAGCCACCAAATGTGTTGTCTTTTTGTCCCATGTGCACCATGTCACAAAAGAAATTAAAATATGTTTTAAACAACCAATTATAAACCTTCCCATCACTTCTCCATGCAGAAAAAAATGTGAACCACACACCAAGACACCAATTCACGTGAAGTAGAAAGGAAATTCTACAAAAAGTGCTTCAAACCAAGGTGTAAATGAAAGAAACTTAGGGTGCTTCTTCCAATGTGCCATGTAAGCCAAGCAAAATGAAAATCAAACACAAAACATTCCCATCTTAATGGTGATTCACGGAAGCAATGAAAAGAAAAAGGCAAGACCAAAAAGGAAACATTCCTTGAGTCAAAACAAGCATCTTTTGTGTTGGCCCAAAAGTGGTAAAAATTAAATAAAGCAAATTCCTCTCTCCTACAAACTCCAAACGGTTTTTCTTCAAGAATCATGCATCAAAATGCTTTCCTCCACCTTCCAAAACAGAGAATGACTTCAAGAAACCA
>NW_014542035.1:279463-284306 GCF_000741045.1 Vigna radiata var. radiata | reverse complement strand
CTTCATTCAAATGGCCCAAAACCGAAATACCAAGCAAGCTCCCTTAAGGCATGTTCATCCATGAAACCCTAGGAGAGAAAAGTTTAAAAACATGAAGTATGAAGTGTGGCTATGGGAGCCCAAGAGTGTGTCTCGGCATTCTCCCCTCTAAAGACCATCCAAGACTCTAAAATTAGTGGGGATCACCTTCTAATGAAACCCTAGCTAAAAGCCACATGTCCTACACATGGGCTTTTTACAAAATTGCCCCTAAAAGGGTCCAAAACACCTAATTCTAATTAAGGACTTCTAGAAAACGAAATTACAACTTTAATTAGAATCTAAATGACTAAATGTTAAGCCTTTGAATGAGTCACGCCATATCCTAATGCTCCAAATGATGTTTCCACAACTTCCCTGCAATCAGAAATGCACTTAATCAGCTCAGAAAATCCAAATTAGCATAATTACGAATTTCTGACGAAATTAAGTAGAATTCGGAAAACGGGGAAATAACAGACAATTAAATACAATTCCTTGGTTTATTTAAGTGCAATAAACTACATATAGTTCAAGAAATAACGACTCATCAATCTCAATTTGATGGAAAGACCCTATTTGATTCAATTTTATAAAAAGGAAAGTCCCTATTTAAGGAAAGGCCCTATTTGATTCAATTTTACAAAAATAAGGACTCAATATTGAGACATTAAATCTAAAAAGTTTGATGTGCCCTCTATGTTCATATAATTTCACTTTCAATTTTTCTACGTTAACATAATCATTCTAAGTAATAAAGAATCGAATCCAAGCATTATAAATTAAGAAAAACAAATAAGCTTTAACTGATTGTCTATGGTGACATTAATGACAACATGGTTGGATATTGATTCATGTTTGTTAAAGTTCTAAAAAGCAAGGAAATAATGCATGAGAGGGATTTTTTCTAAAAATGTTAATTATAGTATTTTTTAAAGCTTAATCATTTATACTAATTACTTACTATAACTATTAAATTTGATATTGATACATGTTTGTTAAAATACTAAAAAGCAAGGAAATAATGCATGATAGGGATGTTTTTCTAATAATGTTAATTATAGTATTTTTTAAAGCATAATCATTTAGACTAATTACTTATTATAACTATTAAATTTTTCAAAGTAATTTATTTGATTGTGACAAAATAAAATGTCTAAGAGTTTGTTTGAATTTTTATCGTCGTCGACCTTTTAAAAACTGATAACTGGTTTAAAAGTTCAAATTTCAGTGGATTGCTAACTTGAATCGATTAAGGAAGAAGTAAAAAGAAAAGATTTCATGCCTGATTTTAAAGAAAAGGGAATCATAAGAGTGCCAAATTTTGAAATTGGCGGAAGAAAAAAAATATAAAAGCCCCATTGAATTTGACGTTCTATTAAGCACACCATTAATGCTCCCAACCACTACAATTCCCATCACGTCCCACCCGCACAACCTTCGTCGTTCTATGGGACGGGTGAAAAGAAAAGAGATCCAAAAGTACGGTACTTTCTGATACCAGGGCTAATTAAGAGAAACCGTCGAATTTCCTCATATTCGACGTTCTATTGGCGCTAATGTTTTAAGAGAAACCGTCAAATAATTTGGGGCTCGATGTTATATTTAAATATAATGTCATATTTTTATTGTATGCGACGTGGAATTTATTTATTGAATTAAAAACATAACATAGACTCACTGTTTATTTGCGCTTCCATTTCTGCTTGAACATTCTTCTTCGCGGACGATTGCGATAAAGAAAAAGGTTATTTTTAAGTAGTTTCTGTCTTTGTAATGTCATTTGGTTCACATTTCTAAGGTTGACTAAATGTTTTTCGTTTATCTTTAGGATGTTTTTCGTATGTGGTCAGTGAACTTCATTATCTTCTCTAGTGACACCATTTCAAGTATGTTTTTCTTTCCTTCAATATCTCTTAACTATGATAGATATTTATTTTAAGTTCTCTACATCTACGTAAGTTAGTTTTTATATTTTTCTGTAGATTCTTTGCTTTTAGAGTACTAGTATGGATCGAAGTTGGATTCATCAGCGTTGTATTAGTGAAAGTATGAGTGAGGGGTTTCTGAGTCCATACTATATGTTAAAGAACATGCAAAACCAGCGAACGAGGTATATTTTTGCCCTTGTGTTCGTTGTCTCAATCAAATATATGAAGACTTGGACAACATCCATGATCATTTGTTCATCTATGGAATAATGAGAAGGTATACAGTTTGGACTTGGCATGGGGAAGTATTATACAAGCCAACAACTTTAAGAGGTTCGGATTATGTCGAAGAATGAATGAGTGATCATTTAGACAAAATGGTACGTGACGTTGGTGAAGAAAATTTTGGAAGAGCTCATTTATACGATAGTCTTAAGAACAATTCAGAGCAAGAGTTGTATCTAGGGTGCATCAATTTACAAGGTTATCGACTATTTTGAAATTGTTTTGTTTGAAAGCAAGAAACAAATGGACTGATAAACGTTTCACGGAATTGTTGGAGTTATTAAAGGAGATGCTTCCAGAAAATAACACGTTACTTATCTGTAATTACGATGCGAAGAAAATTCTATGTCCAATGGGTTTGGAATAGCAAAAGATACATCAATATGCTTCAATGAAGGTGTGTCCGACGTGTGGTTCGTCATGATTTAAGAAGAAACTTGATGGAAATAATGATGAACAGAATGAAGGTCCACAACTAAGGTTATGTGGTATTTACCTATAGTACCTAGGTTGAAACGATTGTTTTCTGTTCACTACAAGAAAAAGTTGAATTACATACAACCAAAATCCGTATATAAGGCTCAAAATCCGTATATAACACTTGGTTATATACGACTTATATACGGACAAAAATCCGCATATAAAACTATCGTAACTGGGTTATATACGGATATATCCGTATATAAAATCCATATGTAATTTATATACGGAAAAATCCAAATATAAAATTCGTATGTAATTTATATATGAAAAGATCCGTATGTAGAATCTGTATATAATTTATATACAAAAATATCCGTATGTAAGTTATGGTTTTATAAAAAAAAATTAGATGATCTCACATCTACACCCAATAACTAATAGTTTCATTGATGAAGGTTGAAAAACAGTTATTTTCATATGTCAAATTAGACCAAATTACACCCTTTACTACTTTGAATAAGCTTATAATTAAGCAAAACTTAATAAATGAGTCTGTAGAGAGTCACAAGCTATTTTTAGCGATATTATGCTTGTTTTGCATTGTTTCGTAGCATTTCTGAGAAAGTGAAGAATGGAGTTGAAGATAAACGTCGTAGACTCAAGAAAAGAGAAGAAAATTGAAGATTTGAAGAGTCGACGCACCGTCCGGTGGTAACTTACACTGCCGGGCAGTCCAGGGCGAGGAGTAAGCACCTGGCGTTGGTGCTGGGTGGTTTTGAAGGAAACCGCCGGGTGGTAGACCCTTGCCGCCGTGCGGTAGTGCGATTTGTGGGAAACCGCCGGGCGCCACACATGTTCCGTCGGGCGGTTGTCTGTTGGGCTTGGACTTGTTTTCTGTGTTTTTATGATCTATTTGGGCTTGGGCTTGTTTTATGTTATTTTGATGCCCTATTTAAAGGCCAAAACGTCTTAGGGTTGGTATCTTTTGATAGCTTAGGCATAGAGACACACTTTTCACCCCTTTTGGGTAGATTTGGAGATGGTGACAGCTCTCCTTTTCTCCTTTTTATGGTTTGTTTATTTATATATTTCCCATATGTTTTGATTGTTAATTGTTGGGTTCTCATCTATGCTTAATGCCTTTATCGTTTAACTCATTCGATAACTGATGTTTGTCTTTATTGATACGGGGACATACAGTAATGTCATGAACTAGTGAGTAATTCCTTGATTTTGCAATACCACTTAGGGATAGGGGTAGGACGATCAATTGCTTTTAATTTCCGTTCTATAATGTTGCATTAATTGCTAGGGGAGGCTAGGGATAGCAAGCCAGTAATTAGTATTAGGCTCTTTTCGCCGAGGGATTGGGTTAAGGGTAGGCTAAGAAAGTTGCATGACAATTAATTAATCAAGCTAATAAATCAAGAGGAGTAAATAAGAGAGAGAGGATAAGATGAAATTGTAAACCCCCAACAACTCCATTCATCCATCCACTTTTGTGTTTAACCTCAATTGATCAAATTGCATTCATGTTTATTTTTCCGCACTTTATAAAAATCCCAAAATATTATTTTTATATTCTTGATTGGTTAAGCAAAAGCACAACAGTTTAGTGTCGTGAATCTTTTGGGAAAACGATACTTGGACTTACCATTTATTATTACTTGATACGATTTGGTACGCTTGCCAATCCACTAACATTCATATACTGATAAAAGTCAAATAAAACTTCCAAATTATAAAAAATAATATCAAATATCTGTCAATTTTTATCCTGCCTCATTGTAACTAGATTGTTATTGGACATTACAAAAATTGAGGCAGAGGTAACTGACTATGCAATATATACTATTATACTATTGAGACAAAAATTAGTCATGTCATATTCTACTTCAAATCAATATACTATTTCACTATCATCACTTATATTGTAAAGACTTTTGATATCTTTCTTTATTGACTTTCACTCAAATACAAATGAGACAAAGCAATTGATTAGTTTGATTGGGGGTTTACAAGTTCATCTTATCTACACTCTCTTATTTAATCCTCTTAAATTATTAGTTTGATTAATTAATTGTCATGCAACTTTCTTAGCCTACCCTTAACCCGATCCCTCGGCGAAAAGAGCCTAATACTAATTACTGGCTTGCTATCCCTAGCCTCCCCTAGCAATTAATACA
>NW_014542035.1:269408-279338 GCF_000741045.1 Vigna radiata var. radiata | reverse complement strand
GTTCATGACATTACTGTACGTCCCCGTATCAATAAAGACAAACATTAGTTATCGAATGAGTTAAACGATAAAGGCCTTAAGCACAGATGAGAACCTAACAATTAATCAATCAAAACATATGGAAACCATATAAATAATCAAGAGTTTCAATAAAAGAGAGTATCAAAAGATTACATTGTTTCCCTCAACAAGAATAGGGTTTAGTTCACCATAGACATGGTGAAACTAGATCAAAAATCGAAGAATAATGGAAAAGCAAACCCTAGAAAAGATGAAAAGGAGCCTAAGCATCCAAGAGATTCTCTCCAAAGAGCAAAATTAGGTTTGGTCGTTCTCCCCTATCAAAAGAATAACTTTGAACTCGAAATAGGGGTATTTATAGGTGAGGAGCGCAATAGAAAACAGGCCCAAGCCCAGCGGACCACTGCCCGGTGGTTCAAGTATGCCGCCCGGCGGTTTCCCATAAACCTCCAAACTCCCAGCGGTAAAGGTCATCGCCCGGTGGTTTCCCTCGAAACCGCCCAGCGCCAACGCCAATGCCCACTCCTCGCCCTGGACCGCCCGGCGGTGTAAGTTGCCACCGGGTGGTGCGTCGACTCTTTAAATCTTCAATTTTCTTCTCTTTTCTTGAGTCTACGACCTTTATCTTCAACTCCAATCTTCATTTTCTCAGAAATGCTACAAAAGAATGCAAAACAAGCATAATATCGCTAAAAATAACTTTTCACTCTCTACAGACTCATTTATTTAGTTTTGCTTGATTCTAATCTCATTCTAAGTAGTAAAGGGCGTAATTAGGTCTAAAATGACATATGAAAATAACTAACTGTTTTTCAACCTTCATCAACACCCCAAACTTAGAACTTTGCTTGTCCTCAAGCAAACAAAACAAACAACACACAAAACAAAACTTGGCTTTATCCTTTTCCATCCAATGGTTCAACAATCCCAAAGTACATGACAAAACTACTCAATTCAATATCCTCAGTGACATCCAAAATAAGATGCATGCATGCTTTCAATCGAGAGATTGCACAATAGATGTTATACATTATGAATGACCAATCCACTAAGCAAAAATGTACTCATGAAAATTAACAGTTCATACCAAGTAAGTGTTTCACTCAACAACTCAAGTGTTTCACTCTACTCTCTATTGTTCACAAGTCACATGAAACAAAATTGCCATACATCTCAAACAATCAACATCTTTACATGCAAAGGCCATTAAAAGGACTTTTCTATGGCTTGTAATGAGGTTGAGCTAACAAGAAAAATTGGTTTTTTCGGAAAACAAAATCCTTGAGTTAAAAGAGCTTTCATAATATTCAACAAATTAAGCACAACTCTATTCCTCACCAATCTCACTTATTCCCAACTTTTTCCCCTTTTCTTTTCATTGAGCTCCTCTTCATTCTTTTCTTCTTTTCTTTTCTTTTTCCATGAATTTTTCTTTCTTTTTCAACATTTGAGCTCAATGTTTTTCATTTTCTTTTTCAATTTTCCCCCATACAACCCCAAAATTGAATCTTTTCATCTTATACAATTAAGCTCATTCAAACTCAAGGTAAAGAATTTCAAGACAAGGGTTAACATCTTGTTTAAGGCTAAGGTTCAAAAAGGGTATAATATTTTCAAGCACTTTGGGTGAAAATTTGGCTAGAGAAGGGTTCTAAAAAATGGCCTTGATCATATGACATTTACATGCAATTCAATCAATCATCAAGATGAAGGCAATATCATTCATGTTTTCCTGTGAACAATGCATACAACAATAAAAACTCTGGAACTCAAAATCTCACACACATGCTTTCTCACACAGAATTCATTCATGCATCCTGCTTAGCATCATAACCACAATGATAATTCATCACACATCTATTTCACAGAATATAAACATGCATTGTAAGTCAATTCTCATCCACATCAAATAATCATCAATTAGCTCCATCATGCACATCAGTCAGTCAAACATTTTCAGAAAAAGTATTCAAGACAAGGATACACACTAAAATTAAAATTCAACCTATTCTAGAAATTTAAAATGCAAAAGTGTAAGAAGAAAATCTAGGTTTCCTCCTAGTAGCGCTTGTCTAACGTCATGAGCCTAACCCAAACCTGTTTGGCACTTATCAGTAAGTGAACTTCCTTCCACCACCCATCAGTAGGTGTGCCTTCCTAGAATCCATCAGTGGATTTTAAAAATTTTTAGCATCCCTCAGTAGATGCTACCCAAAAATTGTTCCAAAAATTCCAAAAGTACATGTTCCAACGAAATAAAAAGAGCAAAACTAAAAATGAAAATTGTTCTTAAAAATACAAAAATTGATTTCAAGCAAGTTCAACTCTTCTTGTTCACGTTGGGATCTTCATCATCCCACCGGCTCACTTTTCTTCGGTCTACCTTCTTGATCACTACGGAATAAGGTCTTTGAATTTCCACCATTCCTTTTTGCTTCAGCTCCTTTACTATTCATTCCTTTTTCTTAAATCTCACTTTGCTTCGTGGTTGGAGTGGATCCTTTTTTGATTTTGCGTGAATGGTTGTTCTCCCTTTATCCTCAGGCACCTGCAGAACACAACAGCTGTCATAATAATCAGTACCTGCTATGCTCTCTTCTTATTTTTCGTCCAGCTCTGGCTTCTCAAATTTATCTCTTTTTACTGTTTTGATCTCATCCCCTTCACAGCCAATATAGAGAAATAGATAATTCAAATCCCTCATCATTATCCTTCCCTCATGAACATCAATAAGCATCTTTGATGTTGCCATGAAGGGTCGCCCCAAGATCACAGGATACTCTTCCTCCGTTTTAACATCCATGACAATGAAATCTGCTAAAAACTCAAGCCGGTCTGCTCACACCACAACATTTTCCACCATTCTCACTGGCACTTTTGTAGAACCGTTTGTCATTGCTATAGTCAAGTCAGATGGATTCAACCAAGCCCACTGATTTCCTTCAAAAGTTTTGTGGGTATTAAATTGATACTAGATCTAGAATCTATCATAGCTTCCACAACCAAATCATTCAGAGCACATGACAGTGTTAAGCACCCCGAATCAATGTTGAACAACTAGATCTAGAATCTATCATAGCTTCCATAACCAAATAATTACTCTTTTGTGGCTGAACAACAAGATCCTCTTCATCAGTAAGCTCAATTTCATCATCAATGTTGATTTTAATTCTTTCTGAATAGGGAGGGAGCTGCTGATTTCCTAAAGGTACCACAATCATCCGGTTGAAAATTTCTCTGAATCCCCCATTATGCTTGCATTTGGTTGCTATTTCCTCTTTTCCTCCAACAACCTATTCTTCATTATAATTCTCATATTCTTCATCGTCACCGCTCATGGGTTCAAAGAATTCAACCATTAGCATCTCTTCCTCTTCACTGTTCACCACATGGAATGGTTCAGATTCTGCTTCCCAACCATCCTGGCTTGTAATAACCTCACATTCTCTCTTAGGGTTAGCCTCAATGTTGGCCCTAAACTAGTTATTCTCCGTAATTTATATTCTTGTTGCCAGCTGCCCAATCTGTGACTCTAGTGATTTAAAACTAGCCTGATTGCTATTTACTTGCTGCTCATATTTTTTGAAAAAATCATCAAATCTGTTACTTAAGGTCCCGACAAACTCAATCAAATCACTCACTTGCTGCCACAGAGGTGACGGTTGTTGCTGCCGGAATTTGCTCACTTGTCCCGATGAATTGTTCTGGCTCTGCCCAATAGTTGGATGATTTTTCCAACCTTGGCTAGAATTACCTTGGTTGAAATTTCCCTGCTTGTATTGAAATTGGGCTCCCATATAATTAACGTCCTACTGCATCTCCTCCATAAAAGCACATTGACCATTTATATGGTCACCACCGCATAAGTCACAAAATTGTTGTGCTTGAGAAATATTTCTAAGTCCCCTAGGAAATTCGGAGAGGACCTTCGTCAACTTGTCCAATTTCTGGCTGAGAAGGTGATTCTGCGCAGCTGCAGCGTCTTTAGTAGGAAGATGCAAGAGTCCTCCTTTTTGTATGCCCCTTTCACTCTGTGACACTTCGTTTAAAGCCATCTCTTCAATCAAGTCATACGCCTCATCTTCCATTTTTCTATTGATACTGCCTCCAACTAAGGCATCTAACATCATCTTGGAATGAGCACGTAAACCTCAAAGGAATGCAAGCAAGTATGAAGTCTTATCCAACCCATGGACTAGGGTCGCCCTCAATAAACCTTTGAATCTATCCCATGCTTTCCCGAGAGTTTCCTCCATTCCTTGCTTGAACGAAGAGATCTCTAGCTTCCCTTGATTAATTTTTGGAATTGGGAAGAATTTAGTTACAAATTGTTGTGC
The DNA here is from genome assembly GCF_000741045.1 of Vigna radiata var. radiata. NCBI lineage: Eukaryota > Viridiplantae > Streptophyta > Magnoliopsida > Fabales > Fabaceae > Vigna > Vigna radiata. The sequence goes on along the minus strand of NW_014542035.1, from coordinate 274,980 downwards.
CAACACTTCCCAAGTCCTTAACGTTCCTTCAGGGAAAGAATTCAACCAATCCTTTGCGTTTCCTCCAAGAGAGAAAGGAAACAAACTAAGTCTGACTTTATCGTCCGACACTCCAGTTATCTTGACCGTGTTGCAAATCTCACCAAAGATGGTCAAATGCTTGTAAGGATTTTCATTCGACAACCCATGGAATTGATTGTTCTGCACTAATTGAATGAGCGTCAGACTCATTACCATGCTGGTTGCATTATCAGCCGGAACCGCAATGCTATTGAAGTTCAAGGGGCCTACTGCATTTCTGCGTCCCCCAAAGTACGTTTAGGAGGTGGTTGGTTGGCCATCTCCTCAAGATCTGGTGCAAAGGTCTCGAGCGAAGACTGCGAAATTACTTCGGGAGAAAGAGATCTCTCACGTGAATGACGTCTCTTTCTCCTCCCGTCCGGTAAACCTTCTAAAAGAGGTTGCTGGTTTTTCCTGCTTCTACTATGTATTGTTTCCTGCATACACAAGAAACACACCCTAAAAGCACTTTTATAGAAAAAAAAAATAAAACGCAATTAAAGAAAAATAAAACAAAAAAAATTACAACCAAGTCAAATTAAATTAATCCACACTACTAGAAAAATAAACCTCGAGTCCCCGGCAACGACACCAAAAACTTGTTCACGGATTGGCAAGCGTACCAAATCGTTCAAGTAATATAATTGGTAAAACCCAATATCGTTCTTCCCAAGAGACTCGAAAGGCTTTCTCGTTCACGTGAATTAAAATAATAAGACTTGAAAATAAAAGTAATTAATTTGATTTGAGAACAAAAATATTAACATGCAATAGAGATTGATTCAATTGACAAAAGGAAAACAATGGATGAATGGAGTTGTTGGGGGTTTAAAAATTCATCTTATCTACACTCTCTTATTTACTCCTCTTGAATTATTAGTTTGATTAATTAATTGTCATGCAACATTCTTAGCCTACCCTTTACCCGATCCCTCGGCGAAAAGAGCCTAATACTAATTACTGGCTTGCTATCCCTAGCCTCCCCTAGCAATTAATACAGCATTATAAGCAGAAGTTAAAAGCAATTGATCGTCCTACCCCTATCCCTAGGTGGTATTGCAAAATCAATGAATTACTCACCAGTTCATGACATTACTGTACGTCCCCGTATCAATAAAGACAAACANGTTCATGACATTACTGTACGTCCCCGTATCAATAAAGACAAACATTAGTTATCGAATGAGTTAAACGATAAAGGCCTTAAGCACAGATGAGAACCCAACAATTAATCTTACAAATTATTTATTATTGTTGTAATCTGTAAAACCCTTTTGTTAGTGAAACTGTTAATCACTGTTTATAGTGATTAACGACTATATGTAGATTCCGTTGAATCGAACCAGTATAAAAATTACTCGTGTGACTTTCTATTCCCTACACTCGTTATCTTTTACGCATATCAACTGTTCGATAAATTTTCTGAAAGAAAATTGATTTTCTAAAACGGACCAATTTATTTTAAAAAGTGACCGAACACGCTTTCTACTACTCTTAGTTTTATTCCGCTGCATTATACTCTGTCTGGTATTGATTCCAACAGGAAGGACACTAGATGTAGGCATTGTTGGTCGAACCAGTATAAAAATCTGCGTTTGCATTTCTCTATCCCTTGTCTTTTACATTCCAGCGTAATTTTCGCTGCATACATATTCTAATTACTTGCAATTCAAGAAATTTCAAAAAGCTTTATACTTTGATTGCAAGATTGCGAAAAGAAAGTATTTTTGAAACAACAACAACTCACCCCCACCCCCTCTTGGTGAAATAAAGAAGCCAACCTGTTTCCAACAACATGGATGAGAAAGAATTGATGAACTTGATGGTAAGGAAATTTGGTCGACTATTAAATAATCATAGTTCAAGGCTGGATAGTTTTTCAGACTACCACCACCTAAGATGTTACCAAGCACACAAACCTCTTTCATATTCCATAAATCCAGAGTGAAAGTGCTTCTCAATCAAAAACATGGCTAGGCTAAAGAAATGCAAGGACAAAGCAAAGACAACCATAAACAAATGGATGCACCAAATAATAGAGACTGACAGGACAACACAATAGACAAACTCAAGATTGGATGAAGAAAGCAAGGAAAAGATCCAAATTATGAAAAATAGACATATTTCAAAATTGATGGACAATCAGATTTAGCAATCAAGACAAGCAAGGAAAATGGATTGCAAACACATTGGCACAACAAAATGGGCTTAGGAATGGTGCTAGATCAGATTTAAAATGCAAGAAACACAAACAAGCTATAGTAGTAATGGAAATATATGCCAATAAATTTTGATTGAAATTGTTTGATGTATTTGTCTAAAAGAAAAACTCAATTTGGTGTACCAACATTAGTGAATTCACTTGCACGGCCAGTAAGCTTTTCGTACTTCATACAACTTGCTTTTCTGATATTATTTTTATCTTTTCTTTTCTTTTGAAATGTTTAATTCACTAGACCAAGCTTTTGCTACAAGTGTGAGTAATTAATATGCACCAAATCAAATTATCAATCAAAATTTATTTGTGGAACTTGGTTTCAAAGAAAAGTTGATTAAAACTGGTGGTGTGACATATGAAATTGTGCAAAAATTGGAGCTATTCACAATTGCTTTACAAAGGAAAATTTGTTTTACCTTGTTAGCATGACTTTTGGATGCAAACACAACAGCTATCAAAATGTGACTAGCTCGGTTCCTATTATGCAGCAGCCATATTTTAATACACAGATACAATTGACCTATAGATACTGAATTGTGTCCAGTTTCAGCTCTAAAAATTGATTGAAGATATTGGAATTAAGTACAAGATATTCAACAATGATCTAGATACTGAATCAGATTTAAAAACAGTAAAAATTGACTACACAAAGAAGTGCATCTCGGTCAATTGCAGAGTGAATATCAGCGAGTGTTCCATTGATGCGTCACACTAATTACAAACACAATTTGAGGGTTGATTTAGTGTGCATTGTTAAGCCCCTGGCAAGTGTACCAGATCGTTATCAAGTAATATAAACGGGTAAGTCCGAGTATCGTTTCCCAAAGGACTCTTAGGCCTTAACCTTCATGGAACCTAATTTCATAAGACTTGAGAAAAGAATAAAGTTTTGATTGTTAAATGCAAAAACAGAATTAAACATGCAAATGCAGTGAATCAATGGTTGAGGAAAACTTTGGATGGATGGTGTTGTTGGGGTTTACAATTTCATCTTATGCACTCTCATATATCTACTCTTCTTATTTACTTCACTTGTTTATCTAATTGCCATGCAATATTTCTAGCCTACCCTTAACCCAATCCTTTGGTGAAAAGAGCCTATTATTAATTATCAGCTTGCTATCCCTAGCCTCCCCTAGTAACCAATAATGCAATGCGATCGGAAGCAAATACAATTGACCGTCCTACCCCTATCCCTAGGCGATATTAGCATAATCAAGGAATTTCTCACCAGTTCATGACATTGCCATACGTCCCCATATCGATAAAGACAAACAACTTTTAATGAATAAGTTAAACAATAAAAGCATTAAGCAAAGATGAGAACTCAACAATTGATAAACAAGTATATGACAAGCATATGAAATAAATAAGAATTTGAATATATGACAGTTTCAAAAGATTACATTGTTCCCCAACAACAAAGGATTTAGTTCACCATAATCATGAAGAACTAGATGAATTGAATGGAAAGAATGAAAAGATAAACCCTATATTGCGTAAGTTGAAGCTCCCACATCCAAAATCCTCCTCCAAGGGGTGAAAAGAGTGTTGTGTCATCTTCCTCTTCTAAAAGATTGTGTTTTGATTCGCATTGGGCTATATATAAGCCCAAAAAGATAACAAAAAGATTACAAAATAGCCAAATAACAATAGAAAACCACCCAGGCGCCTAAGTAAACCGCTCAGCGGTTTCCCTCTAATCGTAGGACCGCTTAGTGCCCAAAAACCTATAAAATCAAGGAAAACCAAGCATAAAACCAAGAAAACCGTCTTTGACTCTCTTATTCTCTAACTTAATAAAACTGCATGATTTCAAGCCAATTCTAAGCCATAAAGGTTGTGATTTAATATCAAAATGAAGTATGAAAATAACTGTTTTTCAACCGTTATCACAACCCCAAACTTAGAATTTTGCTTGTCCTCAAGCAAAACAAGATGTAACTCAGTTTTCAAACAATCACTACAATGGATTAATACCTTCAAAAATTCTTTCGTTCAAGACAAGTAATCACTCTCAGCTCATCATAAAAATATCAGTCAAAATCTATAGATGCATTACTTCCATTAAACTCAATATGGTGTTCACATAATCACAGTCTTTCCAAGTGATGCTATTATCATGAATGACCAATTAACCAAGCACAAATGGAATCATGTATAATTGGAACTACTCCTCACTAAGGAAAGAGTTTCACTCAAGCACACAGGTGTATATTGAGGTGACTCATTCTCTCTACTATCACAATGTTACACAAATTAAATTTTCCTTTCATTTAACCACAATCAATCATACTCACAAGCAAGTTATCATCACAAGGACTTTTTATGGCTTGTAACGTGGTTGGGCTAAGAAGAACATTGGTTTTTCTAGATCACAAAATCCTTGAGTTAAGAGACTTATTCACATTTATATTTTAAACACAAACTCTCTTTAAACAATCAATCTCACTCATTCCCAACTTTCCCTTTTCTTTGCATTGAGCTTTTCTTCTCATTTTATCTCTCTTTTTTTCTTTTCTATCTTTTTCATTTTTTTATGTTTTGCTCAACACATTAGCTCAATGCTTATCTTTTTCTTTTTCACTTTCCCAATAGCCCCAAAATTGAACCTTTATCAATATCACAAAATAATTCTCAACTTAAATCAAGGTAAAGATTTGCAAAAGGGTTTTCTCATATTGTTTAAGGATTCTCATATTGTTTAAGGCTTAGGTTCAAAAAAGGTAGAACACATTGTGCTCTTTTTAATTGGGATGAAACTTTTTCCATTGGCTAGGAAAGGGCTAAATCAAAAATGGCCTTGATCATATGACAAATGCAAGTAAGTGATAATCATAGAAACTTGGGCAAAGTCATTCATGCTTTCAAAGTAATAGCAATCATTCAATCAAAAAACTCCGGAGTTCAACAAAACCTCACATATGCTAATTTCAAGTTCCAATACATAGATACACATCTTGCTCAATAGCACAATCACAATCATGTTATCATGCATCTGTTCACACATATTGTGAACCACCAATTGTATATAGCATCTCATATATCATCTCGACATCAATTAATATAAAAGCATCATCAAGCACACTCATCAAATAATCATCAACCCATTGCATCAGATATAAGTTTTAAACCAAGTACATCAACACATATTCTAACAACAGAAGCAAAGATAACATAATTCAAAAAGATAAGTTTAGTGTTGTAATTAGAGAAGATTTATTTAGAATCTTCCTAATTAGAGAAAGTAGTCATACAATCTTTTATTTTATTTTGTTTCCTAGTTTCTCTATT
>NW_014542035.1:226869-265063 GCF_000741045.1 Vigna radiata var. radiata | reverse complement strand
CCTTTTCTAGGAGAATTAGATTGTTACAAATAGAGGATATGAGAATGTATTTTTAATCAATTCTAAATAATAAATTTCAATATTATTTTCTACTTTTAGAAAATTGGGTTGCCTCCCAGGTAGCGCTTGTTTAACGTCACGAGCCTGACCCAAACCTTTCTAGCACTTTTCACTAAGTGCAAATCTTTCCAACACCCTTTAGTAGGTGTGCTTATATCCTTCAGTGGATACCTGAATCTTCTAGCATCCCTCAGTAGATGCTATCCCAGTAGCATTCTTTAGTAAATGCTAAAAGTGACATCCATCAGTAGATGACTATTCATCGTCCTCTTTCATAACAACATCCATCAGTAGATGTTGTAGAAGCATCCATTAGTAGATGCTATCATTACTGCCATCAAAAGTAGCATATAACCTAAAAAGAAACTTAAACACACAAAGAAAAATCAAATCCAAATCATACAAATAACTAAAAAAGATAAAGTTAGAAACTGGGTTGCCTCCTAGCAAGCGCTTCTTTAACGTCATTAGCTTGACCCGGTAAAGTTCAAGCACCCATCAGTAGGTGTTGATACTCCCCTTGCTTGATATTCTTTTCTTTTTCTTCTTCCTGCTAAATTTCTTCATAAAGTTGAGAACACCAAGCACATGTTTCCATGTTTCAATCATAGGAACTTTAATCTCCAATTTCTTGAAGATCTCCATAAAGCACTTGATCTTCTTTTCCTTCCTATGATATTTCTTTTGATGAGGAAGAGGTTTTGCATATGATCTTTTCTGCTTTCCTCTCTTCCTCTTTTTCTTAATCTTCTCCTCCCTCAACTTTCTCTTTTCATTTTTCCTTGTTTTCTTCTTTTTTATTTTTGCACTTTTTTTCTTTTTTTCTCTTCTCTCAACCACTGCTTTTTCTCCCTCATCATCATTATCTTCCTCAACCAACTTTTTTGTTTCTATTTCCTCTATCTTTTCCTCATCTATCTCTATCTCTTTTTCCTATATTTTCTCCTCCTTTCTCTCCATGTTTTTCTCCTCTATCTTCTCCTTATTTATCTCTATCCTTTGTTCCTTTATCTTCTCCTCCTTTCTCTCCATTTTTTTCTCCACTATCTTCTCTTCATATATCTCTATCTTTTCCTCCTCTATCTTTTCCTTTTTTTTCTCCATTTTTTTCTCCTCTATCTTCTCCTCATTTATCTCTATCTCTTTTTCCTCTATCTTCTCCTTAGCAACAACCTTTTCTGTTTTTATCTCTTATATCTTTTTCACCTCTCTCACTATCTTCTCGTCAACAACCTCATCACTTTCCGAGATAGTGGCTTGACATTCCTTCCCAAGGTTAACTTCAGCACTAACCCTAGAATCATTCAGAGATGCAGTCACGCAATCTAGTTCTATATCCTTCCTTGCATCATCACATTCTGAAAAGTAAATAATATTCTGCAATACTTGTTGGAATGTGTCTTCACGGTTTTCTAATGGAGATAGTTGCTGCCAATGTTGTTTATTTTCCTACAACCAGCATTGTTCAACTTCTCTCAATGTTTTTCTTGGCATAGAGGATTGTTTTTGCCAAAGACATTATTCATCTTCCTTCTCTCTTTCTCTATTTGTAGGATAATATTGTTGCCTTTGACGCTCTGCTTCTTTAAGTCAAGGACGATATCATTGTGTTTGACATTCTCGTAACTCCTCACGTTGTTGCATCTCCTCCAAACTTTTGATGAAAGACATATTCATACCCGTCATCCGCTGACAATATTCGTCATCTGTGGTATCCCTACGTGGAGTAATTTGTGACTCGGCAGCTTTCCCAAATTGGCTTTGATCCATATATTAGTGAGGTTCCCACCAGGGGTTGAAATCATTTTGGTAGAATTGAGTGCCCATATAATCAAATTCTTGTCCAAACTGCATCATGCAAACATTAGGCACAAAACCCTTAGAAAACATTTAATAGAAAAAAAATAAAAATAAACATAACAATCAAGTCAAATTTCACCGGTTTACACTACTAGATAAGTTAAACCATGAGTCCCCGACAACGGCGCCAAAAACTTGTTAAGCCCCTGGCAAGTGTACCAAATCGTTATCAAGTAATATAAACGGGTAAGTCCGAGTATCGTTTCCCAAAGGACTCTTAGGCCTTAACTTTCCTGTAACCTACTTTCATAAGACTTGAGAAAAGAATAAAGTTTTGATTGTTAAATGCAAAAACAGAATTAAACATGCAAATGCAGTAAATCAATGGTTGAGGAAAAACTATGGATAAATGGTGTTATTGGGGTTTACAATTTCATCTTATCCACTCTCATATATCTACTATTCTTATTTACTTCACTTGTTTGTCTAATTGCCATGCGAACTTTCTAGCGTACCCTTAACCCAATGCCTTGGTGAAAAGAGCCTATTATTAATTACCGCCTTACTATCCCTAGCCTCCCTTAGTAACCAATAATGCAATGCTATCGGAAGCAAATACAATTGACCGTCCTACCCTTATCCCTAGGCGGTATTAGCATAATCAAGGAATTTCTCAACAGTTCATGACATTACCGTATGTCCCCATATCGATAAAGAGAAACAACTTTTAATGAATGAGTTAAACAATAAAAGCATTAAGCAAAAATGAGAACCCAACAATTGATAAACAAGTATATGACAAGCATATGAAATAAATAATTATTTGAATATATGAGAGTTTCAAAAGATTACATTGTTCCCCAACAACAAAGGATTTAGTTCACCATAATCATGATGAACTAGATGAATTGAATGGAAAGAATGAAAAGATAAACCCTAGATTTGGTAGGTAGGAGCTGCCACATCAAAAATCCTCCTCCAAGGGGTGAAACGAGTGTTGTGTCGTCTTCCTCTGCTAAAAGATTGTCTGATTCACACTAGGGCTATATATAAGCCCAAAAAGATAACAGAAAGATTACAGAATAGCCAAATAACAACGGAAGTTGTGGAGGATGCAAGGAGGATAAAACCGTGTAGATGACAGCAGTGGACACAGGATGGTTATGGGGAAAGAGTCTACAGTAGTGGAGTGTGTGGATTATGAAGGAGGCTTATGGATGAGGTGCTTTAGATGGCAAGGTATCTAGCTCAGATGACTCTCCAGGATTGGAAAGAAGCTAGAGGGAAAATGAAAGTGCAGCGGTAGAGTGTGTGTATGATGGAGGAAGATCTGGTTGAAGTGCTTTTGGTGGAAGGGCGACTAGCTCAGAAAGCCTTCTTTTGGAAGGAAGCTAGGAGAAGTGTAAAGAAGCACAAGTTGAATGACTTTCGGTGGAGAAAATCTGGAAGATTCATCAGCAAATATTCTCTCAATTTCCAAAAGTGTAATACAAGGCTGGCATGGTGGGTTTTATAAGTGAGCCCCCTTGGTTGTGTGCATGAATTCCATGATTCGTGAAGAGTGGATCAGCTGCCACGTATCAACCAGGTACTGGCCTTCTAGAAAGGCTTATTTTACAATGTGATAAAATCAAATACGCATGTGATCTGGTGTTGATAATGAAGGAACTTTTTCGTGGGTGTGTTTAGCAAAGAATGGAGGTGTCGTTAGCAACTTTGGTCTTCACTTGGACATATTTACCCCTTCTCCTTGGTTTGACATTATTTATTGGGTTTGGACCCCGCGTATCATCCCTTCCCTCTTGGAAAGGATTTGTCCTCAAATCTTGTGGGTTGCCTTTATTGTGAGGACTTATTTTTGTAGGCTTCATAGATCTTCCACCTGGATCAAATATTAATCTGCAATAAGCATTAAACATATTTCTAATTAGTTTTCTATGACCCAACAAAATGTATAAAAGAACATGTTCAGAAGAAGGATTCTTAATTTTAAAATTTTCAACTTTATTACCATAAAGAAACCTTTCTTCATTTGAAATTTTATTTGTATCTTGAGGTAGTGGTACCCATAAAAGTAACCCTAACCGAAGTTTTGAATTTCCATGTGGTGAAATTTTGAGCATTTTTAAAGATGGCTTGGCAAATTCTTGGAAAGAAAAGTGAGATTTTGTAATTTCAAAAATAAATGGAGAAAAGTTAAAGGATAAGAAACCTCCCCTTAATAGATTAGGTTCTATTGTAAGTGTAGGAGGAGATGTTATCCTTAGTTGCTCTTTTTGCTTTTCCTCAATTTCTTTTCTTTCAACTTCTTCCCTTTCTCTCTTTTCTTTCTCTTGTCTTTCTCTCTCCCTCTCTTCTTCTCTTCTCTTTCTTGCTTCATCTCCTCTTCTTTCCCTCTCTCTTCTTTCTTCCTCTTCTTTTCTCTCTCTTTCTTCTTCTTTTCTTCTCTCTTGTTATCTTATCTTTTTCTCTTGTCTCTTTCTTTCTTCCTTTTCTCTTTTCTCTTGCTATATTCTCTCTTGTTCTCTTCTCTCTCTCTATTCTTTTTCTTTCTTCCACTTCTCTTTTCTCTTGCTCTATTCTCTCTTGCATCACTCTCTTTTCTCCTCTCACTTGTATTATTCTTTCTTGGTCTCTTCTTTGAATTTCTCTTTCTCTTTTTTTATCCCTTAATTCTTAAAGTTTGGCCCCAAATTCTATTTCTCTCCAAAAGAAACCTTGATCTTTTAAACTCTCAAGAAATACTTTTCCCTCTTGAATACTTTCTCTCATAAGTTCCAGGTTTCTTTTAATTAAAGGAGGCACAAACATTCTTCTCATGCATGATCTCAATTCATACCAATTTTCAATGGTGGATTTTATACCTTGATAAACCCAATATTGTCTTTCATCCCACCACTCTTGTGCATGCTTTGCTAATCTAGAGAGATATAAACTAAGAACACGAGATTCACACTCTCTAGAAAGAACAATTGTACTATAAGACTCAATTTCACTTTGCCTAAGAAGGACAAGATGCATTTTATTAATTTCTTTTTCCCAAACTAAATATATGAAAACATTTATATCTTTACCAAAGAATGGAATTTTTCTAGCTCTAGTACACAAATCATCCTTAATGTATGAACCTTGATACTCATTATGAATCCTAGATGACCTATATGAACTAGAAGAACTATATGAATAACAAGACATCTTTGGTCTTAAAATTTTTCTTAATCTAAAGAATTAAAAGCTTTCACTTTAGACAAATCCCAGGTAAGAGAGGTGAATCACAAGGATTGCCTAAATACCAAGTCTTGCCTTAGCCAGATGTGTCTTAAGCTACATACTAATTATCCTTTAAAATAAAATCACTTTTAAAATCAAAGGACACAACAAAGACAATTAGCGGACTCTAATGGACTGTAAGACCCCTACCCACTAAATGAAACACAATTCAAAGATAATCAAATTCTACTTGTGAGGCTTGTAGCTTTTCCTAACAAGACACACTCACTAGTCTAAGCTATGTCAAATTTAAAGAAACCAATCAAAGTTGCCAAGGATTTGAAAAGAAAGAGCACCAAGGACTCTTCCCCCACACCACTTGGACTTTCAATGGCCTTTTACAAATAAAAGACATAAGAACCTATTACAATTCAAAAATGAACACTACAATTACAAAGAAAATTAGAACAGTTGCTGTCATATTCTGATTCTTGTGAAAATCCAAGTGATGGACTACTTTTGGAGTCTCCTAGCTTGTGGTTTCAATTTTCCCTTCTTGGTTTTGTTGCCTTGCTGCTGCTTAAAAGCTAAACTACACCAATTCACTCTCTCGGCTTTATTACAATGGATGTGGAGGATGGTTCCAATTTTCCAGCATGTTGGAGCTTATCACTGGTTTTAAATCCTACACAGATAGATTATACAAGAACAACAATTCTTCCAAGTTGAGCAAAATATTAATGAGTCAATTGGGCAAATTTTGGTGACTTGAACAGCTAGAAAAGAATAACCAAACTAGTCAAATTAGTACTGTATCGAAACAACATTTTGGGTAGCTATACAAGTCCAAAATAATGCTCAACTGAACAAAATAAGACCAACTTATTCATATTTTCTCCAAAAATCAATTTGACTATATGAGTTGCAATCAAATCTGAATATGTGCACTTTCAAATATTGCCTTTTACACAAATGAGAAAGTAAAAATTTCAACTCGTGAAGGAAAAGATGAGGGTGTGGACAATTGCAACTTTGGCCTCTCCCAAGTAAATTCTGTGTGAAGTTATTGCAGTACACAATTCTCACAGTTGCTGAAGGTGAAGCTTAAATTGCAGCAATTAAAACTGGTGCAACAGCTGCAACACTCAGTATTTTTCAGCAGAGAAATTCTGCAACATTGTAAGTCACTTTCCTTGGTGCTTTTGCACCACTTCTCCACTCCCTAGGAGGCTACCAGGGATGAAGTTCCTCTGAACAGACCAATTCCTATCGGATGCACCTCAAACAGATCACAAATCACTCAAAAATTAGTTGAATCAACAAATTAGATTCACATATTTTGCTACAGAAACTGACTTCACTACAACACCTTTTATCAAATAGGTGGTAGGAAAGAAGGCCAATAATTGAATTTAAAACAAGAAAAAGGGATTCAAACACGGAGGCACAACAAAATGATCCTAAGAAATGCTCTAGAGTAGATTTAAAAAGCAAGAAAACAGTCACAAGTTGTATAAGATCAAATTTAAATTCAAATGAGAATTAGGCAAAATTGTTTGTTAAAATGCCTGAATGAGTTTTTCTGAAACTGGTACATCAAATAATAATCAAAATTGGCACTGGTTTGGTCAGATTTTTAAGAGTGCTTCTTATAATTTTCTTTTGACATTTGAGATTTCTTTTAATGCCATTTGACAAAGCTTTTTCTACCAATTCTTACTCAATTATTGTTGTACGAAAACAACAAACATTAATGCAGAAAAAATAACTTGTATCAGAAAAATATGTGCTAAAATTGATGGATTGGAAGAGGAATTTGCACCAGATTAGTAAACACTCAAATTTTGCAACACAAGCAAATCCAAATGGGGGATATAAACTTGTTTGTGCTGCCAATTGAGGCTAATTATCAATGTTTCAAAATTCACTGGTTGAGTTCTTCTTTTAACGTTAATTCAAGCAACTACACCATCCAATTACAAGCATATCGAATCAAATGGAATCTAAGCACTTAATTAGACTCCAAAACAGAAATTAAAACTTGATGAAGACACTAGAAATGGATTTAAAGATGCTCAGCAATGAGTACTATACTGAACAGATTTAAAAAATCAGAAAAGACTCAAACAAAAATGGTGCAGTTCGGTCAATCTGCATAGCTGAATGCAATTTGAATTTCCATTGATGATACCAAACTTATTGCTTAAGCATTTCATGGTTTATGTGGTATGCATCATATAGTATCTCATTTAGCCACTGAATTAGAAATCACAGAATCAGATTTCACTCTTAATTTGCCAAAAGACATCTAATACTGCATAACGTTTGAAAGAGTGACAATGAGGTTAATGTTCATGCACCCGAGCTCCAATTAACTTGGTCACTGCTCCATTGGTGTGCAGATTTATCCTCACTCAGAATTATGCATCCAACTTTCAAAAGGCAGAATACACCAGAATTTAACAATCAAAGCAATTACACATGACTATAAGACAAAAACAGAAACGGATAAAAAAAATGACTCAAATATGAATTGACCGATTTATATGATGAAACACCATCAAAGAAAGGCTGACACGCAAGAAATACTCAAATGAAAGCTACTAGATCAGAAAATCAATGGAACAGTGCAACTAGAAGCAAAAACAGCAAAAAAATGTATTGAAAGTGGAAAGAAGCTAGAGGGAAAATGAAAGTGCAGCGGTAGAGTGTGTGTATATTGGAGGAAGATCTGGTTGAAGTGCTTTTGGTGGAAGGGTGACTAGCTCAGAAAGCCTTCTTTCGGAAGGAAGCTAGGAGAAGTGTAAAGAAGCACAAGTTGAATGACTTTCGGTGGAGAAAAGTTGGAAGATTCATCAGCAAATATTCTCTCAATTTCCAAAAGTGTAATACAAGGCTGCCATGGTGGGTTTTATAAGTGAACCCCCTTGGCTGTGTGTATGAATTCCATGATCCGTGAAGAGTGGATCGGCTGCCACGTATCCGCCCTTGTGCAGCAGGTGTTGGCCTTCTAGAAAGGCTTATTTTACAATGTGATAAAATCAAATACACACGTGATCTGGTGCTGATAATGAAAGAACTTTGTCGTGGGTGTGTTTAGCAAAGAATGGAGGTGTCGTTAGAAACTTTGTTCTTCACTTGGACATATTTACCCCTTCTCCTTGGTTTGACTTTATTTATTGGGTTTGGACCTCGCGTATCAAATCGTAGGACCGCTCAACGCCCAAAACTACCGCTCAGCGGTTTGGTCAACTTTTTCTGGTTGACCGGTCAACTTTTCTGGTTGACTGTTGACTTTTCTGGATGACTGGTTGACTTTTCTTGTTGAATGGTTGACTTTTTTGCATTCTAGTTGACTTTTCAGCATCCCAACCATTTGATACTTCAACTTTTCTTCCAATTCATTCCAAAAAACCTATAAAACCAAGAAAACCATCTTTGACTCTCTTATTCTCTAACTGAATAAAAATGCATGACTTCAAGGTAATTCTAAGCCATAAAGGGTGTGATTTAATATCAAAATGAAGTATGAAAATAACTATTTTTCAACCGTTATCATGCATCCAGTACTAGCTCATTTGTTTCGCTCATTCAATTCATAGATTCAAAGCATCAATTCATTGACTCAGAATGCAACAAATTCACACTACTAAACTGATTTATAAAACTGAATTGACATCATAATTAAGGCACTTGAGCCCGTCATCAATTTAGTCATAGCTCTTTTAATGTATCGACAATGATTACTCTTCCAGATTATGCAGCAGATGCAGTATCAGTCACAATGTTAAACCAGAACTCAAATCAGATTCAAATAGTGCACAATTGGTCCTACCTTATGGTGGAATTAAAGATGCACCATGTGCTTCTACTAAATATCCAATCCAATCAACATATTTATCCAACCATCAAAAATTGACTTTAAGATTTGACAAATTAAACAAAATACACAAGACTGAATGGTGAGTCGATATTTTCTTGACTGTATTTAGTTTATTGCACTTTTTCCATTATTTTCTCTTTTTTCCTAATTCTGCTTAATTTGGTCGGAAATTCGTATCTTCACTAATTTGAATTTTTTGAGCTGATTAATTGCAATTTTGTTTGTAGGGAAATTTTGGAAAACATCATTTGGAGCATTAACATGGTGGCGTGCACATTAAAGACTCAACATTTAGTCATTTAATTTAATAAAAGTGTACTTTAGTTTTCTAGAAACTTTAATTAGGATTAAGTGCATTTGGGACTTTTTTGTGGCAAATTGGTAGAAGCCCAATTATTGTAGGACATGTGGCTTTAGGTTAGGGTTTCTTTTTGAAGGTGTACCCCACCTTGGGAGAGGATTCTCGGCAAAATGGGGAGCAAAGGCTGACACACTTTCAGGCTCTCATTTTTACACACTTTGCATGGGTTTCATGAACTTTCTCCTTGGGAGGTTGTAGGGTTTCGTTTTCTTTGAGCTATGGAATGAGTAAGATCATATTTTTCTTCTTCTCTTGCTTGAATATTGAATATCTTTGCTTGGTGGTGGTGAAAAACCACTCCATTTTCCCTTTTGTTTCTTGTTCTTTGAAGTTGAAAGTATGAGTTTGAGGTTGTTTCTTTGCATTTTCATGATGGGTCTTTGGTTTGAATGAAGAGATATTTCTTTTTTCTCCCGATTTGCTGTAGTATTTTCATTTTCCATTTAGTTTTCTTGGTTGGATAATGAAAAGGAAGTTCTTGTTGAGTTCTGGGGTGAAGAAAGCTTGAATTGGTGTATGGGTGTTTGAAGTTTGCACCATTTTCTTCTTGTGCTTTTGTTTGATGGTTGGAAGCATTATTTTGATCTGGAACATTGTGTTTATTGGGAGAGTTGGACGATCTTGACAAAGGAATTAGAGATTCCATTTTGCTTTTATCAAAAGTTTGAAGAAAAGCGAGTGTTGAGGTTGGGTCAAATGAGTAGAAGTTTGGGTTTGTTGTTCTTGTATTAATTTACAACTTGAACTATGGTTTCTTGGGTTCATTCTCGGTATTGAGAGGTGAAGGAAAGCATTTGCATGTTTGTGATGGTGGAGAAACCGAAATTGAGGTTGGAAGTGAGAGAAAATGGTGCATTTAATTTTTTACCCCATTTGGACAAGCACACTATGAAGCACATTTGCATAAAAAGAATGTTTCCTTTTTGGTGTTGCCCTTAGCATTGTTTTTGCCGAGAAATGCACATGAGGAGGGAGGTCTTTGGTGTTTATTTTCATTTGACTTTTCTTACATGGCACTGATGGGTGTCGCCGCCCAATCAAATTTGATTGCATAATAAGAAATGCAGTATAGCTAGGAAGTGACTCCTAGGTCGTCTCTCAAGGACCAAATGTGGTTCAGAATCAAGTCAAATACGAAGTAGGGGGGGTTGTGAAAGGTTTGCATGAATGCGGATAACGAAATTAAAATTTAAAATTAAACATGACCAAATATAATTGAAAACATTAAAGTGCAAGAATCTCATGGAAACACTGTAATTCCAACTAATTTAAACTAACATCACAATTAAATTAACACGACTGAACAAGATAAACAACATTGAAGTGAAGATTAAAAAAACCAAAAAGTAATTTACTAAAGAAAACAAAGCTAGTGACATTTAAATAAGGTAATTAAGGCACATAAACATAAACTTGGATGAATCAAACATAAATTAGCCGACGGTGGTAATTCATGAAAATAAAAGGTCACATTGCATTGAACCAATTAAAAGATTTGTATGAAACAAATGCATCTAACATTGAAACACCATACAGAAAAACGCACTCTAACAAGAATAAAAATGTAGCATCGTTGAGCTTTCAATTGGAAATTAAACGAATGTGCTTCTCTCGACCAAATAAAAAAAATACTATGTCACCGTGTGCTGATGCTTCCAGCCAATTGAAAATGCACGACTTCTCTTTCTCCATGAATCAACGTGTTCAACTCTTTTTTTTTTACCAAGCAAAGGAAATCAAACAGTGTTTTATCCTAAAAAAATAAAGCAAGCTGTGCTTCTGGAATTAAAATAGTAACAACATGTGTGCCTAAAATTGAATCAACATTTCCATATGAATGTGACAGCAGCTGCTTGCACAAAATAAAAGAAATGAAAAGTTGCATCTTCATTTATCCAGTGAAATCAGCGAACAAGCACAAGCATAGAAAAATGAGTGTGGCTGATGGACATCCTTTCATTCAACCATAGTCACCCCATAGTCTCCACATGGTTCTCATCAAAAGTTAAAAAAAAACGTTCCTAAGCTAAGTGCCCCACACCCCTGAATGACGGCTGCTGTCCCATTTTTATATCCTAGGGTTTCGTGTTGGTTGTCTCCTAAGTTGCTGCCAAGGTGTGCTTGCTTGGGCCGTGGAGTGTGACGTGATGCTGCAAAAATTGTAGGGCACCCCCCTAATTGAATATTCATTTCTTTTTATATGGAGGATACTACCCAAGTCGTGACATGTTGTAGCATGGACGTTTACTTTTTAATTGCTGGGTCGGCTACTATTTTTTTCTTTTTATTTCCAGTTGTCACACCCATGTAGGACGTGCGACTTCCACAAGGCCCCGCTGCCTAATTTTCCAAAGCATACAAAAAAAAATATATTGAAATGTTGCTTGCTTCAGCAAACCCATCAACACGTCTTCCAACAAGAATTTCATGCTAGGCCGTGGCATCATCACTTGGATTTTTTTCTTTTTCTTTGCAGGCCGTGTGTGCTAGCTTCAAGCAAACTAGTAAATGAAGTAGTCCATACTTCCTCCACGTGCTACACCTCCAAATCCAACCACACACATCCTTTGCCTTGGGCCTTTGTTGCCAGCTGCTGCCACACCTCTTCTTCAATTATTGGGCCGTGAACTTTCTCAAAGAAAAGCCAAAATGCTTCTCCAAAAATTGCTTCAGCGTGACAGCAATCAATTTTAATTATCCATGGGCCGAGACGCCCTTTTGCTTTCTAGCACACACCCGTTGGACTTTCTTCCAAGTTGCTGCTCCCAATTGTGCTGGACCGTGGAGTTGGTGTTGGGTCGTGTGGAGGCTGCTTGGTGGGATGTTTCTTGCACAAGCCCACAATAGAATTGGCTGCTACAGTGTGTCCAGACCGTGACTTCCCATGTGTTCACCAAATATTAAATGCCAAGCTCCTAAGATGGGTGATGCGGTTGCCCTTAATTAAATCAACCAATTGCTTTGGAGCTCCTCCACGTGACAACACATGTTCCTTCATTTAATCATCTAAACAACACACATTAGAAGCCCATTCCCGTGCACCCCAAAATTGAAACTCACACCTCCTTTCTTTTTAGCTTAAAATAAAATTGATGTGGCATTTTTGTTTAAGTTCCAAAATATTCTCCTACAATTTTCCCACTATTAATAATGCAAATAATTAGTCCCAGATAATTCAAATTAACTAAAATAAGAATTTCCGGTCAAATTAAGCACAATTCACAAAAACACGAAAATACCGAACAATTAAGCAAAATTTCCTAATTAATTCTAGCGCAATAAACTAAGTGAAATCAATAAAGTATCGACTCATCAGACACCTTGGGTGAAGCACTTAAAGTATCTTTCATTTAGCTTTTGGTTAGAAGCACCTTTTGTAACATTTACTTGGTAATTCACGTAAATTGGTGTCTTGGAGTGTGGTGTCCAAATCTATGCTGCATGGAAGGAGAGAAGGGACGGTTTTATAATGTGTGGAAGGCACATGTTTATTGTCTTGATAAATTGTGCACATGGGACAAGAAGTCAACACATTTTGCTTGGTTTATTTAAGGAAGAAAATCAAATTTGAAGTTGGACTTTGGAGGACTACATAGGTTATGGCCCAAGGGGTTTTCTTAAGCCATTTGCACTTTTAATTTCATTTGGTAGATGAATATTGGTCACATGAATGTGTAGGAAAAAGCATGTTTGATTCTTCCTTAGTTTTGAATTAATTTGCATAGTAGGATTAGTCGCTTTTTAGTTTCTCTAAATTATTTTTGCATTTAATTTAATTTAACTTTGTTGGATATTTGTTTGTCACTTTCTTGGGGTCTAGTATTTTATTTTGTTTCAATGTTTTTTAATATGTTTGGTCTTGTTGCTTTAGTTGCCATGTTAGCCTGAATTAACTGTGTTGGTCATTAGCAATATTGCACTGCTTCTTTGAGATTTCTGGACTGCATTTGTAATTGTGACTCTGACTTGGTTAATATCAAATTTGTATTTTCACTTGCAATTGGGTGTACACTTAGTTGCCCAGTTGGTGTTGCGTCATCTCTTAGTCGATGAAACTGCATGGTGTAAATTAGATTTGAAGTTAACATTGCATTCACTTAGTCCGCTTTTATGAAAATATAATTAGCCTGCGCTTAGCTGATTAATTGTGTTGGATTAGAGGTTTGAGTCGGTTTTATTTTGTTGATCTGTGATAGGAAGCATTGTAATTAAGTTAATGACCAACCGTTTTCAGTCTGTGTTAGAAACCGTTTTTGCATTTACGTTTGCATATCAGTTTGCATCTGTGTTTTGGATTTCATTTAATTCGTCTGTATTCACCACAACGCTTTCACAAAACCCCCCTTCGTGTATGACTTAATTCTTGAACCGCAAAATTGGTCTTTGAGAGACGACCTAGGAGTCATTTCCTAGCTATACTGCATTTCTAAATTGCACATTAAATTTTGCATGGGCGGCGACACCCATCAAAATTTTGGCGCTGTTGCCGGGGACCAATGGTTCAGTTTTAAGTCTTGTGTTATCTTTGTGTTTGTGTGAGTTGTGTTGTTTTGTGTTGTTTTCTGTGGGTTGAAATTTTTGTGCTATTGTTTCATGATTACAGGGTGTTGTGATTTAGTGCATGACTAGAGGAAATCCTGGATTCATACCACCCTTTGATCCTAAGATTGATAGGACGTTATGGGAGATGGTTGCACCTGATTTTTCATACTAAGAACAATATGGCACAACCTCCACCTCGTGAGAGGACATTTAGGGAGATGATTGCACCTGATTTCGGTATTGAAAGCTTGTGCATCCAATATTCTGATGAGGACGTACCATTTGTTCTCAAGACTGAACTGATCCATTTGTTGCCCAAGTTTCATGGCCTTACAGGTGAGAGTCCACATAAACATCTGAAGGAATTCCACATTGTCCGTTCCACTATGAAACCACATGATGTTCGTGAAGATCACATCTTCTTGAAGGCACTCCCTCATTCTTTGGAAAGTGAAGCTAAGGATTGGTTGTACGATTTGGCGCCTAGATCTGTCACTAGCTGGGATAATCTGAAGAGGCTATTCTTGGAGAAATTTTTCCCAGCATCCCGGACCACAACTATCAGAAAAGACATATCTAGGATTAGGCAAATTGGTGGAGAGAGCTTATATGAGTATTATGAGAGATTCAAGACACTTTGTGCTAGCTCTCCTCACCATTAGATACCTGATCAACTCCTTCTCCAGTGAGTATATGAGGGTTTGAACAACATGGATAGGGGTATGGTTGATGTTGCCAGTGGTGGAGCTCTTGGAGACACCACGCCTGTTGAGCCCAGGCAATTTATTGAGAAGATGGACCCCAACTCCCAGCAGTTTAGCGCCAGGAATGATGCCATTGTGGTGAGGAGCGTACATGATGTTGATGCCCAGTCTTTATCATCTGTTGAGAGAAAATTGGAAGGCAAGCTTGACTCTCTTATGAAGATAGTGACACAGTTGGAAACCAACCAGAGACCTACAGCTTCATCTGCATCTGTTGCACGACTATGTGCTATTTGTACTTCCAGTGACCACTACACAGATGCCTGTCCTACTTTGCAGCACTTTGTTGCTCATGATGCACCTCAAGCTTATGCTACTAACATATACAACAATAGGCAACCACAACAGCAAAGTTATGACTTGTGCAGGATCAGGTACAACCCTAGGTGGAGGAATCACCCCAATCTTATATGGAACAATGCGCCACAGCATCAGCAGCAGGCGCCACCTTTCCAGAATGATGGAGGTCCTAACAGATATGTTCCTCCACCTATGCAACAAAATCAAAGGCTGCCAGTACAACAACAACAAGAGGCACATGCCCAACCTTCTACTTCTTTTGAGCCCTCATTGGAAGAGCTTGTGAGGCAGATGACTTTGTCGGAGACTAGAGCTTCCATACAGACTCTCACTAACCAGATGGGTCAGATGGCTACTCAGTGTCTGTCCTTGTGAGTCATAGTTTTCTGCATGTTGAGTTTGTCACCTCCCTGATGTCCTCTGAATTGTTCCCTGATTTGCGTCTTGATTTTCCCCAAGAGTGCAAAAGAATAAGTGTGGTCTATTTTGATGAGTCGATATTTTCTTGACTGTATTTAGTTTATTGCACTTAAATAAATCAGGGAATTGTGTTTAATTGTCCATTATTTTCCTGTGTTTCCTAATTCTGCTTAATTTGGTCAGAAATTCGTATTTTCACAAATTTAAATTTCCTGAGCTGATTAATTGCAATTTTGTTTGCAGGGAAATTTTGGCAAACATCATTTGGAGCATTAGGATGGTGGCGTGCACATTAAACACTCAACATTTAGTCATTTCAATTTTATTAAAAGTGTACTTTAGTTTTCTAGAAACTTTAATTAGGATTAAGTGCATTTGGGTCCTTTTTGTGGAAAATTGGTAGAAACCTAATTTTTGTAGGACATGTGGTTTTAGGATAGGGTTTCTTTTTGAAGGTGGACCCCACCTTGGGAGAGGATTCTCGGAAAAATGGGGAGCAAAGGCCGACACACACTTTCAGGTTCTCATTTTTACACACTTTGCATGGGTTTCATGAACTTTCTCCTTGGGAGCTTGTACAGTTTCGTTTTCTTTGAGCTATGGAATGACCAAGATCATATTTTTGTTCTTCTCTTGCTTGAATCTTAATTGTCTTTGCTTGGTGGTGGTGAAAAACCACTCCATTTTCCCTTTTGTTTCTTGTTCTTTGAAGTTGAAAGTATGAGCTTGAGGTTGTTTCTTTGCATTTTCATGATGGGTCTTTGGTTTGAATGAAGAGATATTTCGTTTTTCTCCCCATTTTCTGCAGTATTTTCGTTTTCCATTTATTTTCCTTGGTTGGATGATGAAAAGGAAGTTCTTGTTGAGTTTTGGGGTGAAGAAAGCTTGAGTTTGTGTATGGGTGTTTCAGATTTGGACCATTTTCTTCTTGTGCTTTTGTTTGGTGGTTGGAAGCAATATTTTGAGCTGGAACATTGTGTTTATTGGGAGAGCTGAACGGTCTTGACAAAGGAATTAGAGATTCCATTTTGCTTTTATCAAAAGTTTGAAGAAAAATGAGTGTTGAAGTTGGGTCAAATGAGTATAAGTTTGGTTTTGTTGCTCTTGTGTTAATTTGTGATAACGGTTGAAAAACAATTATTCTCATATGTCATTTTAGACCAAATTACACCCTTTAAGACTTAGAATGAGCTTAGAATCAAGTAAAACCCAATAAATGAGTCAATTGAGAGTCAAAAGTTGTTTTTAGTGATATTATGTTTGTTTTGCAGCGATTTTGATGAAAGTGAAGATTGGGGTTGAAGGTGAAGGTCTTAGACTCAAGACAGAGGAAGAAAGCTGAAGAAAAGAAGAGCCTAGGAACCGCCCAACGGCAGAATTCACCGCTGGGTGGTCCAGTGCGAGGAGGTAGCACCGGGCATGGACGCTGGGCGAATTTGCGATTAGAAGCAAACCGCCGAGCGATGGACCCTTGGCGCCGGGCGTTGGCGCGATTATGGGCAAACAACCGGGCGGCAAAAGTGCGACGCCGGGCGATTGTCTACTGGGCTTGGGCCTGTTTTTTGTGACGCTCCTCAACTATAAATAGCCCTGTTACGATTTCTTTCTCATTATTTTGACAGAAGAGGGCGGGCAGACTAATTTCCCGGTATTTTCCCGTTTTTGCTAATTGTGCTTAATTTTATTGGAAATTCTAATTTTAATTAATTTGAATAATCTGAGCTAATTATTTGCATTATTATTTACAGGGAAAATTTTGGAGATACATTTTGAGACATTAGGAGGATGCCACATAATTCAAGACTCTTCACAAAAGAAGTTTGCACAAGAAGAAGAGCAATATGATGATTTGACCCTTTGGGCTTATAAAAAAGGGGTGCGGATGGCAAATTAAATTTGGAGAATTTGGAGATACAGGCCGCAAGTAGCATGCAACAAGGCACATGAGGGCTTAAAACCGTGAATGAAGAGTGGTGATTGTGTCGTCCAGCTGCCAACCGTATAACACGGACATCACAATGTAGCATCCAGGAGCTACACGTTAATAAGAAAATAGCTAGTGGGCTTATTTGTTAAAACAAAGGAAAACATTTTGGCTGCATTCAAGTTGGAGCACACGTCCAGCAACCACTACGGAGGTGTAGAACGGCCCACACATCAAATGAAAAACGTTGCAACTTTGAAGGAGCGGTCTATCACGTTGAGCATCCAGAGGCAGCCACATCTTCAAATGGCCCAGTAGAGATAGCTACTCCAACACGTGAGGGAGGTGCTTGAAGAAGCTGCAGCGTCCAAATTCTTATTCACCAACGTAACAGCAGCTTGAATTGGAATCTGCCACACGGTCCAGCTTCATCCACCCAAGCACTTTGGCATCAAAGGCATCCAGCAATTCAGCTTTAGAATTATATCACGGCCCAACAAAGAAAAGCACTCACGGCGCAACTCCTGCAGCCTTGATCCAGCAAAGAAAGAAGAGCATCACACCACCTCCACGCTGCATTTCCACATGGTGCACACGGACAACAACATTCATTCACGTGTGAGAAAAGGGCTGCCACGACCCAACAACAGCAATGAGACACATCCATGCAGTTTGGAGAGACAAGTCCAGCAGCCTTCACAAGAAAGCAAACTTCACGGTCCAGAAGCTCGCAGGAGTCCAGCATCCACCAGTTGCAGCTTCATGCATCAAATATGTCACAGCCTTGGTCCAACAGAATCAACAGCCACGGTCTTGAGAGGGGTGCGCCCAGCATTTGAAGAAGCTTACAGCTATCTTCACATACGCTGCAGCAGGAGCTCCATCTTCATCCACAACCCAGCACACGTGATTTCACTCAGCAACTGATGGGCTTCTAGCCTTGGGCCAGCATCAAGCGTGAAAGCAAAGAAGGCAGCAACATCCAAGCAACTTCAAACGAGCAGCAGCTGATTCCATCTTGGGCTTGAAGGTTGGAATGCAGATCCAGCAACTTCAATTACTCCGTTTTATGGCTAATGTATTTTGTTTTAAGGGCTGATTTGTTTACTGTTCACTCGTCCTTTCTTTTTTTTTAATAGCATTAATCTATTTGATTAGCCACCACCACACATGGAATTTAATTTTTATTGAAAAAGCAGTTTCACTTCTTGGAAGTCTAGTCAATTTATTTCAGCTTCATGTTCATGCATTTTATTCTAAGTGTTGAATCTTTTGTGAATTTTATTTTTATTTTTATTATTAGTATTTACTAGTATTGAAGATTTATCCTTGCAATTCAAGTTGTTTACGAAAGTTGAAATGTAATCTTATTTTTGCTGCTTGGTATTTAATTTGCATTCGTCGTTGCATTTTAATTACATAAGAGGTGTTTTCGGATTGGTCAATTGTTTTTCTTAATTTCATTGTGATGATAGCCTAGATTAATTGAGTTGGTCACTAGCGATATCATAATGTTTCCTTGAGATTCTTGCACTTTAATTGCCATACGGATGCTTTGATTCTGCTCAATACTTAATCTGTTAAGTGCTTGCGATTAGGTATACGCTTAGTTGCCTACTCGGTGTTTAATCTTCGCTTAGTTGATTAGACTGTTGGTGCATGACTGATTAGAATTGTGCATTGCATTCGCTTCGGTTGCAATTCTGAAGACCGAATTAGCCTTCGCTTAGTTGATTGATTCGTGTCGGATTTGGATTAGAGTAGTGTGTAGTTATCTTTAATCGGGGATTGGAAGCATAGTAATTGAATTAATGACCAACCGTTTTTATTCTGTATGTGATTTCCTTTTGCAATTCTATTTTTACATTTTTGTTTGCATCCGTCCTTTGATTTAATTCGTCCGCATTCACAAACCTTTCACAACCCCCCCACTTCGTGTTTGACCTGAGACTCGAACCACATTTGGTTCTTGAGAGACGACCTAGGAGTCATTCCTAGCTATATTGCATTTCTAATATGCAACCAAATTTGTATGGGCCGCGACACCCATCAAATTTTGGCACCGTTGCTGGGGACCAACGGTTCGGTTTCCGGTCTTTTGTTGTGTTAGTGTGTGTTGTGTCTTGTCTTGTGTTGTGAGTGTGTTGTTCCGTTTTGTGTGTTCGTCATTGGGCGTTGCATTTAGGTAGCTTTAGTTGCATATTTTCATTGCATTCTTCTTTTCCCCATTCTTTCCGATGTATACCTATTTTGGTTATGTGGATACTGTTTCTCCTGCTTGTTACTTTGATTATGATTCTCCTGCTGATTTCTGTGTTGGGAACAGTACAATTCCTCCTCTATCTCATGAGAGTGTTCCTAGGGAGTCGTTTCCACTTGATAAGGAGGATATTCGTTGTGTTTTTAACACTGGACTGATAGATTTGCTGCCTAGTTTTCATGGTTTTGCAGGTGAATGCCCACTTAGACATTTGGAGGAGTTCTACACATTATGCTCTTTAATGAAACCTCCAGATGTCCCGGATGAAGAAGAGTTTTTAAGGGAATTTCCGCATTCATTACAAGAAGCAGCAAGGGGTTGGCTGTATTGTCTTCCTCTAGGATCCATCACTTCTTGGGAAGATCTTAAGCATACGTTCTTGGATAAATTCTTCCTTGCTCAATATGGTCACAGTATCGATCTTGGATGGAATGACCCTAGCTTGGGATGGCATGGTACTTCAAAGCATCAATATCAGGAACCATCATTCCAGACTCCTTGTATGCCTTCTCCACCTGTTTAGGAACCACAACAGCCCCAACTTCATGTGCCTACCCATTCTTTATCAGCTGTTGGTAGGAAATTTGTAAGAAGGCTTGATTCTCTTGAGAGTTTGGTGACACAGCTAGCATCGAACCAGAGACCAGCATCTCCATCTGTATCTGTTGCACAGCTGTGTGCTATATGTACTTGCAGTGACCACTCTACGGATGCATGTCCTTCTTTGAATCACCCTGTTACTCATGATGAGCCTCAAGCTTATGCTACCGACATATATAACAACAAGAAGCCACAGTAGAAAAATCAGAGGAAACAGGAACAACAAGAGGCATCTGCCCGACCACCTTCCAAATCTTCTACTTCTTCTGAGCCAACATTGAATCAATTGTGGAGGCAGATAGCCAGGCAGGCCATTGAGCAACAGTCTCGTGTTTTAGAGGGACCTCCAATTCAGACTATTCAGATTACTGATGATGTTAGTGTCACCCACATAGGGGATGAGGAGCAATGTCATGAGCCTACTAGTGCCCTATCTTCTTTCCTACACTCCTATATCCCTGCTCTTGCGCCTGAGGGTGCAATGGATCATTCTGTTGTTATTGGTGAGATGAATCATGAATCAACCCAGGTTTTCTCTAAACTTGAAATCCCTTTTGATTTGCCGGAGTTGTTCATGCATTCAGATATTCTTGATTCTGCTTCAAATTCACTTGTGAGTGCTGATTTTGATAGAGAAACTATGAAAACTGAAGATGCTTTAGAGTAGTGTGTACTTATCTTTAATCGGGTATTGGAAGCATAGTAATTGAGTTAATGACCAACCGTTTTTATTTTGTATGTGATTTCGTTTTGCAATTCTATTTTTACATTTCTGTTTGCGTTCGTCCTTTGATTTAATTCGTCCGCATTCACAAACCTTTCATAACCCCCCCCCCCACTTCGTGTTTTACCTGAGACTCGAACCACATTTGCTCCTTGAGAGACGACCTAGGAGTCATTCCTAGCTATACTACATTTCTAATATGAAATCAAATTTGTATGGGCCGCGACACCCATCAATGAACAACACGTAAAAATGAACACAAAACGAAACAGAGACGCGAAACCAAACTCAACTCAGAATCATAATCAAACCGAGACAACTCATGATTCCAGACAAGATAGAATCACAAAAACAAAACTCCAAACAAGAAATGAAGAAATAACAGAGAACGTGAGCTTATCTATTAGACGCGTGCTCAAACAGAGCTCTGAATACGACTTGATGGAAGAATGCCTTGAGGATGACACAGATTGTAGTTGTGCGAACCTGATTTGGAGTCCTCAAGTCTTCCTTCAAAGATGTACGCTGTGGAATGTAAACAAAAATCGTAAAACCCTAAAAACCCTAGGAGGACCAAGAGAAGTGAGGTTGAACGGTGAACGAACCTTAGACGGTGAGGAAAACCTATTCTAAGTCGATTAATTGGAGGAAATGAACTTTTAATCAGTGGAAATGATTTAGATCGGAGCAAATGAAGGTTTAATTGGTCAAAATCAAAGAAAATGATGTAGGATGAAGAAAACCCTAACGGAGGCCATAGATCGAAGAACTTGTTCGGTGAAAATGTTATTTTATTGCTGGAAATGTTGAAACGACAAAAAAGTAGACGGAGAAAGTGCAGATCTGAGAAGGAGACAACCTGGTTTGGAATATGGAGATGCGAGAATGAAGACGAAGGAAATGAAGTTGTGAATGAAATAGAGTGTCTGAAGCGGGAATGAAAGATGCTTCTGATGTGCGATAGGAAAAGCTTATGATATGGAATAAAGGAGCTGACGTGTAGCTGAAGAAGAATGGCGCCACTGGTTGAAGCAAAGTGGTGGTAAGCTGATGCGTGGAGGAGAGAGAAAATGTGGTGAAGCATGGTGGAAATTCAAGGAAAAATGAAAATGGAGGTTGTGTGCCTTGGAAGGTGGCTAGAGGGAGTCTTTGGACTCTCTAGCCTTTTGACTTTCAAGAGAGAATATTTTTCTGATTTAGAAAAGTCTATTCTCATTTATCTCAAAATGTGAAAATACAATAGAGGAGTAAGGTATTTATAATGACCCATGCTCCTTGCAAGCTAAGCTACAAATACAATGAAATCTAAAAATACGACTAAGAGGATTGTTCAGGAAGGATTCCATCAAGGTTGAAATTAAAGTTGTTACTATTGAAAAAGTTTGTGAAAATTGTCCTACTCATATTGAAAAGATTGATTACTTGACTAGTACTCTAGCTAAGTTTACTCAAGGTAGAGACAATTTAAATTCTGTTTTAAAATCATCTGGCAAAGCTATATACAGGCAAGGAATTGGTTACAAAGCTCAATCTAACAGAACCAATGCTAAAAAATTTACTGATTTAAGTAAACCTGCTAGAAATGCAGGTTTATATTATAATTGTGTTGGTCATACTGTTAGAAACTGTTATTACAAAAATGTTGTTGTTCCTAAAGGATTATACATTTGGATACCAAAGGAACAAGTAACAAAGACTGACAATCACGAACCCAAAGTTAAATGGGTACCAGCAACCAAAACTTAAACTATTTTACAGGATAAATAGCAGATGCATTTGTGATAACGGTCTAAAAACCGTGATTTGCATGCTTAAATTTGATAGTAAAACATACCCTTGGTGGCTTAGAATAAGCTTTAAATCAAGTAAAACACTTAGTTGAGTCTCTTGAGAGTCAAAAGTTGGTTTTAGAGATATTATGCTTGTTTTACAGGGTTTTTAGATGAATTAAAGATGGAAGTGAAGTAAGGTGGACTTAGACCCATAAAAGAAGGAGATAAATGATGAAAAGAAGGGTCAAGCAACCCCCTAAGCACCATAATGGTCTGCTGAGCACCTAGAGCGATTAAAGGGAAACTGCTCAGCGGCAAAATTGACCGTTGCGCGGTCAAAGGGGCACAAGGCAAACCACTGAGCGGTGAATTTAGGCGCCTAGGCGGTTGTCTGTTTTTTTAGCTAGATTTTGTAAATCTTTCTGTAATCTATCTGTTATCTTTTTGGGCTTATATATAGCCCCAGTGCGAATTAGAAGGGGATTCTTTTGGCAGAGAGAAATGTCCAGAGCTATTCCACACCTTAGAGGAGGTTCCTTGGATGTTTAGGCTCCATTCAACGAAGTTTAGGGTTATTTCTTTCATTCTTTCATTATTTTCATCTAGTTTAACCTTAATTATGGCGAACTAAATCCTTTGTTGTTGGGGAACAATGTAATCTTTTGAAACTCTCATATATTCAAATTCTATTTTATTTCATATGCTTGTCATATACTTGTTTATCAATTGATGGGTTCTCATCTATGCTCAATGCTTTTATCGTTTAACTCATTCAGTAAAAGATGTTTGTCTTTATTGATATGGGGACGTACGATAATGTCATGAACTTAGGTTGTTTCCCCATGAATGATGGCAGTGTTTGCTCCAAGCTTGTCTTCTGCTTCAACTGCGTTATCCTTGACCTCTTGGGTGTCAGCATGTCCCAAGTCCTTTCCTGAGGGTGGAATGTAGTTCGGAGGANGACCATAAGGAGGGAAAGTTTGTACCTCCGATGCCCTCTGTTGCGGTCGTGGTGCGCGCGAATCTCCAGGGCTTTGTAAGACACTTAGGGCCTTTAGAATTTGGCTCATTTGTCCCTTCAGTTGTTGAATATCGGCTTTCATCCCCTCTTGAACTTCTCCTTGGTTCTCCATGATTTTTCACTGGTTCGTGTCCTTTAGGGTGTCTTGGAAACTTAGCCGTATTGTTATTTTTAAACTGAATTTCATTAGATGAAATAAATTAAGAAGAAGAAAAATAAAAGCAAAAAGAGAAAGAGAAAGAGCAAAAACAAAGTAACACCATTGTTATAGTCAGAAATTATAAAGATGTGAAAACAATGCCAAATGTATAATTTGGAAATTAACATGAANCAAAGTCAATAGGGCAACTCATAAAACATCCACAACATTTAAGTTCATCACATTGAAGGTACAAAATCTTGATCAACTATCACGAGCCTTAGCCATCGTATTCTTCATTTCCCTCATCAACTTCTTACAGTAATCAAAGAAAGTTTCAACCTTCTTGGGTGGGTTAAAGATTGGCATTGCAGACTCACCGTCAGCTAATAACTTAGGGACATCCTTAATGGCTTCATTAGTGAGGGAGGCTAGCTGTGAGAAACTTCCTTTCCAGTTCTCTATAACTCGTCCTTGTTCAACAATACACTCCTTCATCTGATTCATCAATTCTTGATTTTTCTTGTCTGCTTCAGCCCGATGCCAATGTTCCTTCTTCAATTTTGCCACTGCTGCTTTCGCTTGTTGCTCGGTGTCGTCTACTCTAACATGCATTTTGCACAGGTCTTCAAGTGCTTTTTCTTTGTCCTTTTTGAATTCATCACACATCTGCTTCATAACACGCTCCGATATCTCAACTGTATCATATTCCCGTTCTTTCAAGGCTAACTCCGTTTTGGCCGCTACCAACTCTCTCCTTTGTTTTAATCACAACTCTTCACACACTTCATAACTTTCCACACTATCTTGCTTGAGATTTGCATAATCGCGTTACAGATTCTGAAGATTACTGGCCAACTTGATATTTTCTAGTTTCATCCGCTCTAATTCGACCTTCAATAGTTGCACTTCCTCACCTTCAGTTTTTTGATGTTGCTCTTCACAATCCAGATTAAGAGCAATTAACTCAAAAGGCAACCTCACTGTCTTAACCCTCTCTGCAATCCAATGACTATAAGGAATTCTCTCATCAACAGTCCATGGCCTTGGGTCCCTTTCTGCANGAACAACACTGCCCCAAGCATCCTTAATTTGACACAGCGCCTCAGCAAAGGTTCCTTTCTCATAATAGATTTGCAATGTGGCCAGAGATGCAGGTGTAGGTGCTCCTCTCAAAGGATACCCGAATTGCCTTTNTGCTAACACAGGATTGTAGTTAATACAACACCGGATACCCATGAGGGGCACATTAGGGTACCTCCCGCAATAATATATGATTTGCGATCTTTGCTGCCAAGGGACATTCCATCTAATTTTCTCCACATTTAAACCTGCACAGAGTTGCGCCCATTCNTTTGTCCCTTTCATATTTGGNTTACACTGCANTAGCTCATCCACGGGACATGTGGCATTCAAGGCATTCTCAATCACCCGAGAGACAAACCACACATACAACAATGGCAGACAACATAACATTTGTCCTCCCTTCTTCTGATAACAATGATGAAGGGTGCCATAAACCTCAGCTAGGACAGCGGTGACCGNATTCTCAGAGCGATCTTTGTATCCTACAAATGCATTTATGGCGGCATTGTCGATGAAGTTCTTGACGTTGGGAAAAAGCATGACACCATAAAGGAGAAGGGCTAATACATCCATAAATGTTTCCCACCTTTCTTCTTCAGCCAAACGATGCAGATATGCCTCCAAGTATCCCTGAGGAAGGCCCCTCACTTTTCCCCTGGTTGTGAATTCCCTTTCCAACTGCATGGGGTGTATTTTTATGATTCTCGCTAGTTGCAAGACAGGGATATACTGCCCAAGGTAGTTGAATGGAGTTCTTCCCTCAAGAGGTATACCTAAGATTTGCTCAAATTCTTCCACTGTTGGCACCAATTGGAAATCCCGAAAAGTGAAACATCTCAGTGGTGGATCGTAATACTGGGCTAAGGTAGTGATTGCTGATGTTTGAACTTCTACCTCTATCAGGCTCAACAAATTCCCATACTCCCGCTTGAATGCATCCTTTTGGGTAGTATTCATTTTCTTCACCAGTTCTCTCAGACCGTCCATATTACCTTCCTTTGCTTTGATGTTTATCCTTCCCTTCAAAATGCCTGAACTTGAAACCCACTTGACTTCAGACCTCATTTTAATTTCCATTTTATCTCGAAGGTTTAGTCACAAATTTATAATTTCCTGACTAGAACCAATGACAAGACAATAAAACGCATAAGAAAGTGGAAGAAAGAAAGGAAAAATAAAGAAAATAATGACATGTAGAAGGTGTTAAATTTTATTAGACAAGAGTGAGGATTACAAGGCTACACACATCTCCNTTTGTGCCCTAAATAAAGGTTCGACACTTCAGATTGGGGGTCAAGTATATGCAACCTCACAAGGATAGTATCTTGAACCTAAAGGTCGACGGTCACTAGAGCTATGGCCCCCTTCATAGTATTTCCACAACAGTCGAGTAATCAACTAGGTGCGGAGACACAAATGAAGAGAACAGCTTCTAGCTGGAGTTCTCACGATAGCCAAACAGGAAGTACATCCCAGAAAATTCCCAGGCAGATACAAGCATGTTTTCTACCCTAGGGTTCAATATACAATCAAATCACATGCAATTATTCCAAATACCAAGCATAGATAAAGAAAAGGGGAAGAAAAACACAAAGCAAAACCACATCGAAATTCGCGCATCTAATTAAATGGCCTAACTCTCTAGCGGTCCCTATTGGAGTCGCCATCTGTCGCAACTGGAAAAATCGCGACGGGACAACGACGATCCAAAAAAAGAGAAATAATTTGAAAAATTATTTTTGGAGTCGCCACCATAGTTTATTTCTGGAAAAACTATGGAAAAAACCATAAAAAGGATAAGACTTAGTCTATGAAAACCAAAGATTGGGTTCGGGAGTCGGTTACGTGTAGGGAAGGTATTAGCACCCTACAACGCCTGCCCGAAGGCAGTACCTTTAATCAAATGCGCGAATTTAATGTGGTTTGCAAAATGTTTGACTATCCCAAGAATAACAAAATAAAGAAACAAAAATATCTTTTAGGTTTTTTGAGCCCGACAAGGATTGACCTTGCTCCTACGTATTCTCAGTCAAAATGAGAAATCAGGGTTACGTAGTTCTTTCAGAAAGATTGTTGTTTGAAGATATTTTTAGTTTTTGAAGATTTTATTTTTTTTTGGTATTTTTATATAAAAAGAGAAAAGGTTTTTTAGCACAAGGCCTACACGAGCAGTCGCACGTGTGCTTAAATCTTTTCAAAATATTTTTAATTGATTTTTAACTTTTGTAAAAGAAAGGGAAAACATTTTTATTTACTTTTGGTAAAAGAAAAGAATTTTAACACAAGGCCTACGGGAGCGGTCGCACGTGTGCTTAAATCTTTTCAAAATATTTTTAATTGATTTTTAACTTTATAAAAGAAAGGGAAAAGGTTTTCAGCACAAGGCCTACGCGAGCGGTCGCACGTGTGGTTAAACCTTTTCAAAATATTTTTAATTTGTTTTTTATTTTTATAAAAGAAAGGGAAAAGGTTTTCCGCACAAGGCCTACGCGAGCGGTCGCACGTGTGCTTAAACCTTTTCAAAATATTTTTAATTTGTTTTTTATTTTTATTTATTATTTTTTTTATAACAAATGAGTATAACAAACAAATAATAACACAAAAGTAAAACAAAAATAATAATAAAAGCAAAGACAATAAAAGTAAAAGAATCCAACAAGCCCAATAAGAGNGAGGTGCAAAAATTAAAAAAACAAGGGTGCACAGCAAGGTTGAGACTACCAGGGGTGTAATTATGAAGATTGGAGGTGCCACAAATACTTTGCAGACCAGGCCCAAGGCCTCTTTTCTTGTGTGTAGGGAAAGGTGGTGTGAATATCAAACGAGGGGTGCAGGGAAGAAACTCCAGCCACAGCCAGGCTCAAGGCCTTATTTTTTTGTGTTTGCAGAAATAGCAGAGGAGTGCAAACGGGAATGTAAGGGGTGACAGGCAGAAGGAATGCGGCCCAGAGCCAGGCCCAAGGCTTTCTTTGCCCTAAAATCTGGAACACTAGGGGTTCCCAAAATTTCCTCTCACTTCGCCAAATGCTGCTTCAGAGCTTCAGAGACTTAGAGTCTCTTCCTCTGAACGAAGACACATCGGAAAGGATCGCCTCCCCTGCACAAGGACGTTGCTGACTCCGCCGCCACAGTACTAGTCGCTGCACCACTCCTATTTGTCTCGGTGTTGCCTACGAGACCACGCTCCAACGGAGCTCCGGCAGCGGTGTCGCCGTCTTCTCCCTATGGGGCTATCTCTTCTTTCCCACCGTAGGTCACGATGTCGCCGTCGACCTCAGATCCGGTGATGTTCGAGAGTTTTCCCCTTCCTCTTCTTCTTCTATTTGAATTCGAAAACCACGTCACCAGCGAAACCAACGTCGCTGCCGCGAATCGCGATTCTTCGCCGATGCTGTTGCCCATTGCCGTGTATCAGCCATACCATAGCACCGTGATTGAAACACTTCCACTGTATCGTATTTTCAATTTGATTTGCAGGTGAATGTTAGACAATGCTAGAGGCGAATGGCTTCTTCCCCGATTTGCCCTGATTGGGTTTGGTTTTTTTGGATTTTTTGGTTATGACACTGTGTTGCAAGAAAATGGGTATCGGTTTGTGTTTTCTTCGGGTGCTAGACCGAATAGAGAGGATGGTGATTTTGTTGAGTTGATAAGGTTGGCAAAAAATGGTGGAATGGTGTTTTTTAGTGTATCGAATCCGATTGAAGGGAGGAATAAAGATTGATTGATCGGTTCTTCTCTGTTTTTTTTGTGGTGTTCGTTCTTGAAGGATGAAGTTGGGGTTGGAGGTAAGAAGGGGATTCTGTTGTTGTGTGTTTTGGAATTGGATTCGGAGAGTGTAGTGAGTCAATCCAGGTGGTTGAGGTGGTTAGGATGGGTCATGAGGTAGTGGTGACAGAGGGGAGTGTCGTGTGTTTGATGAATGATCAGATTGGGCAAGGCCAGAATGAATGTGTGTGATGCCGTGAGGGGGAGTGTGTGAGGTGAATGGCTATTTTCATGAAAGATGATGATGGTCGAATGGTGTTGGGTGTGTTCCCGTGTTGAATCCTGGTGTTTGTGTGATATCTTGAGAAGGAAGATGGGAACTAAGATTTATTGAAGATGAAGATGGTCGAAAATGGTATTTGTAGCTGCAGTATTGGTAGCAGCGGTATATGACCAAAAATGGTTGAGGTGATGAGGCGATGGTGTGCGTGATCACCTATTTTGTTCTTCCTTTTTCCAAGCCCAACTCAATTTGATCTTGTGTCCTTGAGATTTCAAAATCAAATTCCTATAACTGATTTATCACCATTGCCCCTTCCAAAACGTTTCCCTATCAACAAACTCTCTTTCTTCTTTTTTTCTTTTTTTTTTCTTTTCTTTTGTGTTTTCTTTTCTTTTTTCGTTTCTTTTTTCGTTTTCTTTCTTTTTTCTTTTCTTTTTTTCTTTTTTCCTTTTCTTTAGCTTTTTTTTTTCATTTTGCTTTTCTTTTTTTTTCTTTTTCCAAAAGAATATAAAAAATAAAATCAAATAAGATAAAAAAAAAACACTAAATCAAAGTAAACTAAAAATTAAAAAAAAATAACACAAAATAAAATAAAAGTAAAAATAAAATAAAATAAGATAAAAGTAAAAACAAATCCTATTATTAGTTACCCGGACGAAATTGGGTGTTGACACATGGACACTAATAAACATCCTCGATCTTCTACCTTAGGCGGATGATTCATCTTTTAAGGTTGAACTACAAAATCCTCTTCTTCTTCAGTGAGTTCAACTTCCTCTTCATCTTCTGGCTCAATAATTTCTTCTTTAGGATCCTCTTCTTCATCAGTGAGTTCAACTTCATCTTCACTACTTCTTTTCCCATTGCCTTCATTAGCACTCATCATCTCCTCATCTCCTTTTTCATTATTTTTAAAATTAATTGGTTCCCCTTCTACCTTCCTTTTATTGCTTCTCAGAATAGCTTTGCACTCGTCCTTAGGGTTAATATTAGTATTAGCCCTAAACTGATTCTTCTCGGTGGATTCTATCCTTTTAGACAGTTGGCCAATCTGCGACTCCAATGATTTGAAGTTGGCCTGGTTACTATTTAGTTGAGACTCATAGACTTTAAAAATTTGTCGAATCTGTCACTTAGGTCTCTGACCGTCTCTGTCAAGCTGCCCATCTACTGCCATAAAGGTGATGGTTGTTGCTGTCGGAAGCCTCCTACTTGCCCAGAAGAGTTATTCTGATTTTGTCCAATAATGGGGTGGTTCTTCCAACCTTGGCTAGAATTGCCTTGGTTAAAATTACCTTGCTTGTATTGGAATTGGTTTCCCATGTAGTTAACATCCTGTTGCAGTTCTTCAGGAAAAGCACATTGACCATTGATATGGTCACCACCACATAAATGGCAAAGCTGTTGCGTCTGAGAAATATTCCTTATCCCCTTTGGAAATATAGCAAGGACCTTTGTTAACTTGCACAATTTTTGGGTAAGGAGATGATTTTGCGCAGCCATAGCATCATTAGCAGGAAGATGCAAAAGTCCTCCTTTATGTGCGCCTCTCTCACTATGTATCACTTCACTCATAGCCATTCTCTCAATCAATTCGTAAGCCTCATCTTTAGTCTTTCGATTTATACTACCTCCAACTGAAGCATCTAACATCATTTTAAACTGAGTGTGTAGGCCTCCAAGGAAGGCAAGTAGTTATGAAGTCTTGTCAAGTCCATGGGCAGGGGTCTTTCTCAACAAGCCTTTAAATTTGTCCCACGCTTGTCCGAGAGTTTCTTCCATTGTGGCCACCGTTTCCCAATTTCTGAAAGTGCCTTCCGGGAATGAATGCAACCATGCTCTAGTGTTTCCTTTTAGAGAGAAAGGAAACAAACTGAGTTTAACCATGTCATCGGTAACTCCTTTTATCTTCACAGTGTTGCAGATCTCGCTAAAAGTGGTTAAATGATCATAGCGATTTTCATTTAACATTCCGTGAAATTTATTGCTCTGGACAAGCTGGATGAGAGCAGGGTTCATCACCAAGTTGGTTGCATTGTCTACTGGCAAAGCTATGCTGTTAAAGTGCAAAGGAGGAGGTTGGTCCGCCATCTCCTCAATCAATGTTCTGTGCAGAAGTCTCAAGTGAAGTGTGCAAAAGTTCTTCAGGAGAATGAAAGTTTTCACGTGTAGGACGCATAACTTTCCTCCTTCTCTTGTCTGAAAGCCCTTCGAGAAGAGGTTGCTGGTCTTTTCTCCTTCTAGTATGTATTGTTTCCTGCATACACAAGAAACACACCCTAAAAGTACTTTTACAGAAGATAAAACAAAATTAAGCAAAACAGAATAAAAGCAAAATAATTACAAACAAGTCAAATTTCGATCAACTCACACTACTTGAAAAAGTAAACCTCAAGTCCCCGACAACGGTGCCAAAAACTTGTTGATTCTCTGCCAAGTGTACCAGATCGTTTCAAGTAATATAATCGGTAAAACCCAATATTGTTCTTCCCAAGAGACTCAAAAGGCCTCATCGTTCGTGTAAGTTGAAATCGTAAGACTTGTAAAGAAAATTAATTGGTGGGAATGCAAAAACACAAAATAAACATGCAAATGCGATTGATTCAATTGACAAGAAAGAGACTCTGGATGAATGGAGTTGTTGGAGGTTAACAATTTCATTTTATCCGCTCTCATATCTACTCCTCTTATTTAATTTGCTTTCTTATCTAATTGTCATGCAAACTTTCTTGGTCTACTGATGAGTCAATATTTTATTGATTTCACTTAGTTTATTGTGCTAGAATTAATCAGGGAATTGTGCTTAATTGTCCGGTATTTTCCCCTTTTTCCTAAATATGCTTAATTTGACCGGAAATTCTTATTTTAGTTAATTTGAGTTTTCTGAGCTAATTATTTGCATTATTATTTTCAGGGAAAATTTCGGAAACACAATTTGGGACATTTGGAGGACACCAAATAAATTCAAGACTCCACTTGGTCATTTTAAATTTAATTACATTGTAACTTAGTAGTCTAGATGTTTTTAATTAAACTTGTGCACTTGGCCACTATTGGCAAATTTATGATGGGCCCATATTGAATGGAGACACTTGGCACCTAGGGTTTTTCAATTAGGTGGACCCCACCCTAGCATTTGGTGACTCACGACCATATAGGTGTTTCCAGCCGTCACTTAGGCAGGCTCTCTGGCTGCAACGTTTCCAGAGACAACTTTAATTAGAACCATGGTATTGTTATTGGATTTCTGGTGATTGAGAAGTGTTCTAGCCGTCACACTCTTTTCTTTTTTTTTTATTTGGCTGGAACAATTTTTTTGAGAGCACTTTGCAATGTGGTAAACAATGTTACGGTGATTTCAAGACTGGAATATGCTTCTCGGTTTTTGTTCTTTCATGGTTAAATGAAGATCACATTTTTGCTTCTTTTGTTTTTATATTTGCAAATGTTGTCACGTCTTGGTTAATTTGGTGAAGGAATTTTCTTTTTCTTTGAGATTGAAGGATGAAACAAAGGGTTCAGTTGTTGTCAAGTCACGCCTAATGCAAGGACCATTTCAATAACTTGTAGAAATTTCAGATTGGACATTGCAATGTTTTTGGTGAGAAAAGGGAGGGGCCGGTTCCTTTTGATGAGCTGCAGACCATGATGTTTAATTTTTCTTTATTCTATTGAATGAAAAGTGAATTAGGTGGAAGGCTAGATGATGGGAATAATGCATAAGCTTCACTCATTTAAAGCTTTTCTTTTAATTAGTTGATGAACTTAGAATTAGATTAGATAGAAGTAGGTGAATGTGTACGGTGCTTGATTTCATTTAAATATATTCTAGTACTTTTGCTTCCAGCACCCTTATTTTTTTCTTGCTTTGAATGATGTTGATTTCAATTATATGTGTTGACTTCTATTGGGTAGAATAGTATTTCAATTTAATTTGAGAAACCTAGTAGCTGCACGGTGATGTGATTTGATGAGAAAGGCATTTATTCATTTCCTTTTAGAAAAAAAAGAGACACGCGGATTTAATTTTGAAGCTGCACACGATGTTTGATGGTTTCTCTTTGAGAAAAAGTTGATTTATTTTAGTTGACGGAATGTGCACGTGGTTTGCTTACAAGGATTTCTCATTTTGTTTTTACTTTATTCACGTTGGAAACATTGTTTTTATATTTTATATATGGAATATATTCATTAAATGCATCTAATGTTTTAAGTTATTTTAATTCATTCGTCAATTGCATTTTTAGTTTACTATTAATTTTTTTAGAGTTTTTCCATGATGAATTGTCTTTTCATTTCTTTAGCTTATTTGTTGAATTTCATTTTATTTAACTGTTCTCACACCTTAGTATTGTATGTTTTAGTCTAGTGTTTTCATTCACTTTAGTGCTCTTAATTATGTTCGATTGTGTTTAATTTCTATTTTAATTTAGTCATTTGCAATCACAAAACTGATCACCAAACCCCCCCCCTTCGTGTGAGACCTAATTCTCGAACCACATTTGGTCCTTGAGAGACGACCTAGGGGTCACTTTCCTAGCACTATACTGCATTCCTTTATGCAATCAAATTTGATTGGGCGGCGACACCCATCATCTACCCTTAACCCGATCCCTCGGCGAAAAGAGCTTATTACTAATTACTAGCTTGTTATCCCTAGCCTCCCCTAGCAATTAATAACGCGTTAAGAACAGAAGCAAAAACAATTTATCGTCCTACCCCCCTATCCCTAGGTGGTATTACTTAATGAAGGAATTTCTCACCAGTTCATGACAGTATCGTATGTCCCCGTATCAATAAAGACAAACAATATTTATCGAATGAGTTAAACGATAAAAGCTTTAAGTGCAGATGAGAACCTGATGAGTCGATATTTTACTAATTGTATTTAGTTTATTGCACTTAATTAAATGAGAGAATTGTGTTTAACTTTCCGTTATTTCCCCATTTTTCCTAATTCTGCTTAATTTGGTCGGAAATTCGCATTTTCATTCATTTCAATTTTCTGAGCTGATTAATTGCATTTTTGGTTGTAGGGAAATTTTGCGAAACATCATTTGGAGCATTAGGATGGGGGAATGCACATTAAAGACTCAACAATTAGTCATTTCAATTTTAATTAAATTGTAATTTACTTCATTAGAAACTTTAATTAAGTTTTTGTGCACTTGGGCCAATGTTGGCAAATTTTATGATGGGCCCAAAGTTTGAGGGTGTTGACACATTGGCAAGCGTACCAAATCGTACAAGTAATATAAATGGTAAGACCAAGTATCGTTTTCCCAAGAGACTCACGACACTAAATTGTTGTGCTTTTGCTTAACCAATCAAGACTGTAAAAATAATATTTTGGGATTTAAATAAAGTGCAAAAAAATAAACATGAATGCAATTTGATCAATTGAGGTTAAACACAAAAGTGGATAAATGAAGGGATGTTGTTGGGTACTAACAATTTCATCTATTCCACTCTCTCTTACATACTATCCCTAGGTGGTATTGCAAAATATTCAACATTTAAGCACAACTCTCTCACCAATATCTCTTATTCCCAACTTCTTCCCTTTTCTTTTCTTTTTCATTGAGCTTATCTTCATGCTTTTCCTCTTTTCTTTTCTTTTTCTCATGAATTTTTCTCTTTTCACAACAATTGAGCTCAATGCCTTTTACTTGCTTTTTCAATTTTCCCCCGTACAACCCCAAACTTGAACCTTTTCATCTCATACAATTAAGCTCATCCCAACTCAAGGTAAAGATTTACAAGACAAGGGTTCACATACTATTTAAGGCTAAGGTTCAAAAAGGGTAAAATATTTTCAAGCACTTTGGGTGAAAATTTGGCTAGAGAAGGGTTTTAAAAAATGGCCTTGATCATATGACATTCACATGCAATTCAATCGATTNTCAAGATTAAGGCAATATCATCCATGTTTTCCTGTGAACAATGCATACAACAATAAAAACTCTGGAGCTCAAAATCTCACACACATGCTTCCTCACAAAAAAATTCATTCATACACCATGCATAGCATCATGACCACAATCATAAATTCATCACCCATCTATTTCCTGGATATCATCATGCATTACAACTCAATTCTCATCCACATCAAATAATCATCAAATAGATCCATCACGCAAATTAGTTAGTCAAACATTTTCAGAACAAGTAATAAAGCCAAGAATACACACCAAAGTTAAAATTCAACCTATTCTAGGAATTTAAAATGCAAAAGTGTAAGAAGAAATCTAGGTTGTTTAACATCACGAGCCTGACCCAAACCTGGTTGGCACTTGTCAGTAAGTGCACTACCTTCCACCACCCATCAGTAGGTGTACCTTCCGGATATCCTTTAGTGGATACCTATATTTTCTAACATCCCCCAGTAGATGTTATCCCGGTAACATTCATCAGTAAATGCTAATCTTTCTAATCTTCATTGGCATCCATCAGTAAATGCCATATCATCTAACATCCATCAGTAGATTTTGCAGGAGCATCCATCAGTAGATGTTATCATCATTGCCATCAGAAGCAACGCATAACCCAAAATAAATAAAAGAAATAAAATAAAATAAAAAAAAAATTCAAATAAAAGAATATAAAAAAATAAAAGTAAAATAAAATAAAATCAAAATGCAATTGAAAATAAAAAAAAAAAATCAAAAACTAGGTTGCCTCCCAACAAGCGCTCTTTTAACCTCATTAGCTTGACTCGGTAAAGCCCAAACACCCATCAGTAGGTGTTGATTTTTAACGTTGGCGTTCTTCCTTCCTTCATGACACCAACAATCTTCTTGTCACCAACTCTAAGGATCCTCAATCTCAAGAGCTCTCCTTGTTGTAATAGTCTTGACAACCCATAACCTAATTTTATATATCATTGATGTGTCAGGTTAGGGTTTGTCACTTTTCACCTCAGGGTGTTGGTCAACCAATTCTCCTTCCTTATCTGCCTCCTGATGGTCTTGTGCTCCTAGTACCAAAAATTTTATCCTGCATACACTAAAGAACACTACAATAGAGCACAGAATTAGCCCAAAAATAAAAATAGTAAAAAATAATTTTTATTTTTATTTTAATTTTAAATTTCGTTTTTTTTAAAAAAGATAAAAGAAAAAATAAATAAATACATAAATAAAAATAAATAATTAAAATAAAAAGATAAAAAGAAAAATAAAGAGAAACAAAGAGAGGTAGATAGATGGAAAGATAAGGAGAAGGATGAGGGAAAGAATGTGTAGAAAAATAAGGAGAAGAATATGGAAAGATATTATTTTATTTTATTTTCGTTTTTTTTTATAAAAATAAAATAAAAAAAATAAAACAAAACAAAATAAAATCAAATAAAATCAAATCAAATCCAATCAAATCAAAACAAATCACATCCAATCAAATCAAATCAAATAAAGAGTGAATTTGTTGCACCAAGATTTTTTACCATAGCCATTTCATCATATAAAGAGTGAATTCCAACAATCAAACCTCAAAAACCAACACTTTNTGATGAGTGCATATTTATGTCTACATTTATGCTTTAAAATTAAAATTTTTGATAGAATATTTGTGCTTAAATGATTGATTTGTTGAGGATTTGTAATTATTGGATTTAGTGTATTTGGAAATGAAAAGGGCTTAAAAAATGATTTTAATTGCATAAATTATTCTTGGATGTTCTAATATTTATTTGTGCAGCTGAAGTTGGAGTTTTATTGGTCCAAATTGTAATTTGAAGCCCAAAATCAGATTTTATTTGATAAATAATGTACAGATGGGCCAAACAGTCAGTTTTTACACTTGCACCCCAGATTTCCCTACATGCACCCCCAGTTTTAAACCAGGCCAACAACCAAGCCCAAACACTAAACCTTTTCNCCCACACCCCCTAATTTTCCTACCCATACCCCTCCTATCACTAACTAAGTCAGATTGCCTAAGATGGTGCCACATGGCAGTCCACAAATAATAGATCCAACC
Organism: Vigna radiata var. radiata; assembly: GCF_000741045.1. Classification (NCBI taxonomy): domain Eukaryota; kingdom Viridiplantae; phylum Streptophyta; class Magnoliopsida; order Fabales; family Fabaceae; genus Vigna; species Vigna radiata. The sequence goes on along the minus strand of NW_014542035.1, from coordinate 228,229 downwards.
ATCCAGATGATGCCACATCATTAATCCCTGCACTCACCAAATAAACCAATCAGAACATGCCACCTAGCCCCTCTTGCCACGTCATCACCATTTTCAACCTTTCTCCAGAAACCCTAATCTGGTAAACCCTAGCCGCCACCACCCACCTTATCGCCGGCAGCCACCTTCGTCCTCCTCGTGCACACACGCAGAAACCCAGATCCAGAAATCGCCTCAAACATGCACCTCCATCGTTCTCGCATCTTCACTGCATCGCGCCACCACCAGTAACCATCCTCCATGGCCGCCACCTTCTTCCGCAACCAACCACAAGCAGCCAGCAGCGTCCTTTCCGGTTGGCACAACCGTGACCAGTGCAGATCACGAACACCAAAGTCGCAAGACCTCTACGATCCACCATCTTCTTCCTCGCGAGCAAGCCACCGTGAAGACACTGCCACCCATGGAAAGCCACCATCACCGGACCTGTAATCAGAAAAACAACAAGAACCCCAAAACCGGCCATCACAAGCGTCTCAACCAGCCACCACGAGCAAACCCACAGCCACCGTAGCCAACCAACCTCCATTCGAACCCATTTATTTTTCCTTCACAAAACCTGCGAATCAAACAAACAACAAGAAACCAGAAAATCCAGATTCGTCTTTGCCTCGCAATCTCCAGATCTTTCCATGGTCGAGGGTTGCACAACCAGATTTCTTCATCTCGGCAGCGGTCAGGATCAAGTAGGGATAAACTTTTCCCTTTTCCTCTAATCTAGCAAACCCTAATTTTGGGTAAGGAAGGGGCAGACACGTGGATGCCTTTCATTGGCCACGTCTATAGGAGTCAAAGCTGGTCAAACAGGCCTTATCTGGTCAAGGTTGGTCAACGGAGGGGTTTTCCTGCAATTTAGGAGAATTCTAAAGGGTTAAAGTGCAGATAGAGGGACTATCAGGGTATTTGTGCAATTATGGAAAGTCAGAAAAGCTAAAAGATGAAATCAGTTGTTGAACTAATTTAATTTGGGAATAATAACAGAAAATATCTTCCAAATGATATTATAATTATCTAAATCTTTTAGTTATTTGGAAGATATAAGATAAAAGATTCTATCAACTGAATATTCAAAGTCCAAGCCCAATCAAACCTATATAAAGAGACCCAGGGAGGCAGAAGGGAGAACCATTCATTCATCCATTCATCCACCACTGCTTTTACTTTCATCATGTGTTTCTAAGCTCCTAGGGCTATTCTGCTGTAATTTCACTATGGATTCTGAGGTTAAGTGAATTAATGCAATTGTTTATTTTGATTATTGATTTAAGTTGTTCTCTTTCTATGTCTTTCATCTCTCTATCATATTAAAAGCAAACATTTT